>NW_024582639.1:513758-571790 GCF_018398535.1 Haplochromis burtoni | reverse complement strand
ATTCCTATGATGCATTGAGTTTTTCCTTTCCAGTCACCTTTCTCACTCACTATGTGTTAATAGACCTCTCTGCATCGAATCATATCTGTTATTAACCTCTGTCTCTCTTCCACAGCATGTCTTTATCCTGTTTTAGCTGTCTAATGTTTGTAACATCTAACTTATGATGTTTAGTCACATTTTTTTCTTCCAGAAGTCAACCATCATCTCTTTTGCAATGTTATCAGAGAGGTGGGTGGGTCATTCACTGTTATAGTGCAAATCAGGACTGCCCCCTGCGGTGCTGCAGGATTTCTAACCACTCCTTCAGACAGCAGGCCCCTCCAGCCGTACAAATTGAAGCCTCTCTGACAGACAGGCAGCAATCCACATGATAGAAGAAGTTAAGAGTACACAAATGGGACCAAAGACAATAAAAACTACTGAAGCCTGGTGCTTTTAGAAATGTCACTCATGTCCGCCGTTCTGCCAGACATAATTTTACATCTGCAAACTCACAGAGCGAGCACAATATCTATTGTGTTCATAATCACAGAATAAATTTACAATTGTAAGATAGGGAGCAGAGCTACAAGAGACAGCCACTTCCTATTTATTTCCTTTGAGAAGAAGAGATGTTAAAGAGTATGACAAAAATGAAAAGCAGGCTGCATGAAGAGCAGAGTTCAATTCATTGAACTTTGGACCAGAAGAGAAGGAGAATATTGGAGTAATAAATTATCACACTTGATATTCATCATCTATTTCTGTACAATACATGTGTAAATGTGAAGTGCAGTATTTTCAATGTAAAATGTTAATTTTCTTGACCATTTTAATTCAATGAGAATTAACTTGATTCTATAATGAGCGTCAAGTGTCCATGCCAGGAACTGCAGTTTTTGGCGCTTGCTCACAGGCATCATTTTCATAATGGAAGCTGCAACTTAGTGACCCATTGCCTATTTTTTTCTGACCCCCATCCTCTTTGTTTGAAGACATTAGAAAAATTCTTTGCAAATATTTTTTGTTTGACAGGAGAAACTAATTTAAATTCTAGCAATCACAGTATTCGTTTATGGAGAAATCATACATTGTTTATCCATTTTTATGGCTCCCCAGCAGCTCATCTGTGTTTTTTCTAGAAATAATTACTGTTGTTAAAAATATTGGCAGCGTAAAGTAGACTCAATTTGATCTCCCCTGACTTGTTTCCTCAGTTTGCCAATTTTAATGATAAAATAAGATTTCTTTGCATGCCAAATTTTAGTTGATGGCTTCATAATATTAATAGTAACATCTCTGGCTGTTGGGGCAATGTGAATGACAGGAAACAGCAAACCCACTTGTTCTGTGGGGATGAAGTGCAGACATGTAAGATGTTGGAGAATGCCTGATAATGGACAGGATGTGGGTTTGAACATGGTGAGAAATGGGAAGGATTTTTGTTACATGAAAAAAGTGTTAAGAATCAGAGAGATTTAGAAAAGATTTAGAATGACTTAGAGGGCAAGGGGTGTGTGAAGAGCAAGTGAAACAGATTGCTGGAGTCACGAATGACAATAAGCCATACAGAGGTAAGATATTGATTAGCTGTCCTCTTTGATGTCAGTGTTTTCCATTAAAATAAATGTCGATAAAATGTCTGGATTTTGGTGATGTGGTGGAAAACAGATAAAAGCAGGACTGATGGAACAACAGAGATCAGTCAAAAATAGAAAACAGTACAGGAGTGAATGGTTCTGATACGTTAAGGGTTTAACATCCAACTAGCAGCTCTCAATAGAAGAGTGCAATACATCATGCACACATGCAGAGACAGGACTGACTGTGTTGCTGTGACCGAGGGCTGAAGTCAAAAGCAGCAGTTGTGATGATAATAATCGCAGTGATTGCTACTTGTTCGCATATCTGCCAGGCTTTATTCAAATGTCTTTCCCCCCAAGCCAACTGCATAGCCTCCATTAAATCTCCTCAATATCTCTCGCTCTCTCAATAGGGATAGCTGAAAAGAAAAAAGAAAAAAATGCACTGGAATCACAGATGGACTGCAGAAAATGTCATCAAAACCCCTGAAAGGCAGATTTGACTTTTATTTTGTAAAATAAATAAATAAATGTCCAGTGCATGTGTGTATGTGTCAGTGTGTTTGCTATTATTGTGAGGACTCGTTTGGGGTTTAGAGCTTAGGGTTGCGGACATTGATGCAAATTCTTGCTTTCTAACATCAAAGGATGTTTGAGGGTTAGGTTTTTAAGGATTGAGGTACTTCATAAGTAGGCTTAGATTAGGGTTTTAGTGAGGAACTCTTTGTAAATTAGGAGTGATATAGAAATGTATGTGCAACATTATTTGCTTATGTTGTGAGAACTAGCAGCAACTTGTTGTTGTGAACACATTGTCACGGCCCAGCGGCACGAGGGAACAGAGATGGACACAGGTGCAGAAACCAACCCGGAAGCGAGACGGTAAGAGAACAAAGGATTTATTTCCGCCCGCAGGCAAACACAAGCAAAAATAAAAACGACGCCACCACAGTGACGCGTAGGATATTCTAAGATAACTAAGGGTGACCTAGACACCTCTAGGAGACAGCTGAACAGCAGAGGCAGCGGGGAGGTGGAAGCAGGACTATGTAGGGGCCGGGGCACTGGAATGAGAGGAGATCACGGTCAGTGGGATCCAGCAGACAATCAACAATCCTCCACAGTTAAACTGAGTTGCCTTACTTGGTTTCAGGTGGAGGGGACAGGTGGGGCGGAAGGCCCGGAAGTGGTCGAGACGTGGGGAGGCAGGCAAGTGAGTGGTGGGCCAGCAGGCAACGTCGTATCAGCAGCAAGCGGCCCAGGTCCAGGAAAGCGGGAATGAGGGAGACAAGACCTCCACTATATACACTCACCAGCTATTTTATTAGGTACACCTCTTCTACTGCTTGTTACTACAAGTATCTAATCAAGCATTCACATGGCATCAACTCAGTGCATTTAGGTATGAATGAGGATGGAAGGTGATGTTGAACATGGCGTGCTTGTTGGAGATAATTGAGTTACTGTTACCTTCCTATTTGCTTGATGCCGCCTGGCCATTTTCCACCAACGTCTGGCATCTACAAAGCATTTCTGCCAAGAAAAGCTGATGTTTTCTGGATATTTTGTCATTTTTGGATTATTTTCTCTACAATATATGAAACACAAGATATAAGAGCATCTTTGAACATGCAACATGTCAAACCTTGAAGCTGATTGAGTAAGAACAGGAAAACTGAAAAAAAAAATTGTATCTGTCATGCAGGAAAAAGGGATTTTATTTTAAAAGTGCATTCAAGGTTTAGTGGGTACGGGAAACCTGAGATCAGTGCAGTGGCTCAGCACACGGAAAAGAATCAAAGCTCACAACAATTTCTCATGTGAGCTTCAGTAGGTTTTCTTTGTGTACATGCTGTGATCAGCTGACCTTTTGCTCTTTGTGGATTTACACAACAATTCAACAAGATGTCAGCAGACTGAGAAACTATCGTGGCTGATGTCCATCCTCTACACTGACACTCCAGTTTTTTTAAACTGTCTTTATACTAGACAGTATACAGTTGGTATAAAGTTGTAATTCAGTTAATTAATCTAAGTATCATTAGCTTAAATGCAAATTCATCTCTGCTGCACCTGAAGTAACCCAAATCTGACCATGAAGACCACAGCCACTGTGCTCCAGTCCACCACAGTGCTTTATTGTGAATTCACCCCAGTGCTGCAAAATAACCTTTTTAACCTGCACTAAACTACCCTGTATTTACATGCAACATTTGAATAACACAAGTTTGTATCGCTTAGTTTGTTTAACGTTATGTTTCACAATACAAAATTGCAGAATTTATGAAAACACATCATATACATAACCAATATGTAATTAAAAGTGTGACATTACATGCAAGGTTTAAATTTGCAGTTTATCAAGCGTCACTGAAGGGTCCTTACCTTTTAAATCTAACCACTCTTGTTCCTGTCCTGTCCTGTCTTTCTTATCTTTCTCCATCTATGAGTGAAGTTAGCGCCCTTTCTTTTCTCTATCTGGAAATAACTGTACCTTTAGCTAGTCACACACTGTCCAACATACTGCACACAAACAGTTTGTGTGTTTTCTGATGTTTGTTGAGCTGACAGGTTACATTTGCCTGCCACTTGTCAAAATCTCACCCCCTTCATGTTTTCTAAGGAGCTTGGAAAGAAAAGCGTCTGGACTTCTTTAAGTTGCTTGAAGACGTTTCACCTCTCATCTGAGTAGCTTCTTCAGTTCTAGGGTCAAATGGTGGAGAGTCCCAGATTTAAACCCAGTGGGAGTATCCCCCTAAAGAGGGACAAAGGACCCCCTGATGATCCTCTACCTAATCACATGAGCCAAGGTGTGAAAACGGGTGTGGGTCACAATCAGCCAGGGTTTCGGGTGAGCTCATTGTGAAACCTGGACCCACCCTATCATGTGATTTTCTGAGGTCAGATGGCCCAGGGTGTGAGTGGGCGTTAAGGTGTCTGGGAAGGGATCTCAAAACTGGATTATAGATCGCAGACAGTTGGTGTCGTAAACCACCGCCTCTGTTCAAAGATGGTCGCTCACAGTGGACATAAATGGCTTCTTTCACTCCTCTTTCAAACCATCCTCTCTGTCCAAAATGTGAGCATTGGCATCCTCCCTTCATGTTCCCTCCTTTTCTGTAGAGCTTTAGCTAAATGCTGAAGTACTGCAAACAAAACTTATGGACACATGCACTCCTTCCCACCAACTTTAACGAGCCTATTTTGAAAATGTGAGGAGTAGAAAGTACAGATATTTGTTTAAAAATGTAGGGTGTAAAAGTAAAAAGTAAATACTGAAGTAAAGATACCGGAAATTTGGACCTAACAACAGTAACAAAGTATTAATTAAGTGAAGTTTTAAGTGTGTAGTTTACAGTGTATTCAGCATAGAAAATTTACCGGTTTCACTTGTACCTTGTGCAATGGGACTGCAGCAAGTCCACAGCAAGAATCCTGCAGTAAACACTACCTTGTATGAAATATTCAGTTTCTGCAGAGACCACAAAGCCTCAACTTGCCGTTTGAGAATGAAAGTCTAACCCCTGGGGGAAAAAAAGGTTAAAAATAATCTGAGTCAAATTCCCTGTTGCTAATTCTCTAAGCTTCAAACTGAACCTTACGAACCTTTATTCAGCAAGTGGAACTGGCTCAACTGTCATCAGGTTGGATTGATTTAACACTTCTTTGCATGCAAATGAAAAATGCTGGTTTCATGTCAAAAAAGACTTTCCAGTTCTTTTCCATGGAGACCTCTTCCCAAAGAGAAAAATACTACTGTACTGATCAGAGCCAACACTTGGTAAGGTGAAGGACATACCAGAACAGCAAATGGAGCTAATCAAATATTTTTTATTTATTAATCTTAAAATAAAATCACCTGAACAACAGCATACTACAGTCCCCCAAACAGATCAGCAGGCACGAGGATGAATGAACAGCCTCCTGACACTTCTTCACAAAGCTACCGTTTGAATTATTTATTAGATTCTCATCTATTCTTGACCAGTGTCCTCAAACCCACACAAAACCTTTAAGAGAGAAGTAAACGAAAACTAAAAAACAAACAAAAACAAATGAACAGTTCAATGCATCAGTGCATTAAATATTAAATTTATTGATGAATGGATAATTGAGGAGTGAGGAATTGGAAATGAATGGCTGAGTCTGTGCACGTGTAGTGAGTTAATGGGTTTAAGTCGCGGTTGCTATGGTAACAATGCTGTCAGTTGCATGCATACTGTAACTGCGTATTTTACCCCCTTGCTAACGTTCATTCATTCAGAACTACACGCACACACATTACGGTAAAGTACAGTGTTTTTGTCCGAAACCCTGAAACTGCAGCCTAGCCGTGAGATTATAAGAATGAGTCACCGCTTCATTCACGAAAAGAAAAATACAAGTTCAACTTTAAAAAGAATGTAATTGAGAAAAGACAAAAAAAAATAGACCAGCAACATAAATAAATAAATACTTATGGCACAGGGTTTACAGAGGAGGAGAAGAAGTCACGGCTGGGTGCAGCACAGGGACGCGTGAGGTAAAAATACCCCAAAGTTTCTATTTCTTTCTCATGTAGGCTCCTCTCCCTCCTCCGCTCTGCGCTATTTTTAGCTCACGATGACACGAGCGTCTGTCTGCCACCGCACCGATAACCGCACGTGAGCCCTCCGCACGTGCACCGCTCCCTATGACAGGCAGCTTTGGCGTCAGATTCGACTCTCACCGCTGCCAGCACCACGGAAGACGAGAAGGGAGAGAAAAGAAAGACAATGAGGAGGAGGAGGAGGAGGAGGAAGAGGAGGAAAGATTATTTCTCATCAAAGAAAGCAAACAACTAAAAATATAGCCGGCATTTTCAGCCGTGTTTTAGCAGCTATTTGTGAATGTAGCTACATTGCTGGAGCCTGACTACCTGTTGTATGAGGCTAATATATCATGTCGTGCTGTCGAATATAAAAACAGCCTCCTTGTGTAGACATGAATAAGTCATTCATGGTTTACAAAAGAAAGAAAGATAGATAACAGATAACCCACTTGTCTCAGTTAAGGTCACTTTTTATGAATTAACAATAAGGAAGAGACTGGACAAAAATAAAATCCAAGGAGAGTTCCAAGGAAAAAAACACTGCTGACAAAAAGGAGCACACACGTCTCATATTTGCCAATAAACATCTTATTGATCCCCAAAACCTGGGAAAATATTCTGTTGACTGATCTGAGGTCTGAGTGATTTCATAAAAAGAGCATCATACCAGCAGTCAAACATGGTGGTGGTAGTGTGATGGTCTGGGGTTGCTTTGCTGTAACTGATCTCTACAAGAAATTCCTGAAGCAGAATATCCGGCCACCAGTTCATTCACAGATGCTCAAGCGGACTTGGGTTATGCCTCCACAGTGCCAGTTATTGACAACACCTGCTTAATAGGATTTTGTAATGAAACACCTTTATATTTTGATTGGAACACACTGGGTAATGCTAAGTCAAACGCATGATCAATTATCAGTGGAAAATGCGGATGAATAAATAATAAATATGCAAATTATTTTTCAGGGCCCATTAATGCCACAGCTGTTGGTGCTTCGGGCAACAAATGCCAATAAAGAAAAAACATTGCCGCATCTGGAAAAACAACAAAAACAATCAAAAATCAGCACTCTGATCAGAAAGAAGGATTTTAAGTAAAAAGAAGCTCTTTTATGAAGTTAACAGTTTGGGGGGCATCAAGTTGCAAAGCTGGCTTACTCTCAAACCGTGGATTGAAGTTTGTTTACAATAAAGTGCAGCTCTGTTTGCTCACTTAAGGGTTTGAGGTTCTCCCTGAGCCGGGGACCACACATGTCTCTCTGCATGATGTGGGTTGGAATTTGTTCTTTGTTATCACTGTGTTTTGATTTGGGTTCTTGGATTTATCCTGGAATTCCTGTAGCCCATTCATTTTCAAAGCTGATTTTCTATTTTGTGCACTTGCCCATGTGGAGTTTGCACTATGTGTGACCTGGTATCACGGTAGTTCCTTTAACTTCCACAGGACTCCTGCTTCTCTCTGAGCATATTATCTCTCCAGTAAAGAGCTTCTCCAGACATTTTTAAGCTTGGCTTTGACAGGTTATTGAGTTTGCTGTCATCTGTAGTTGTGGTGATGTATTGTGTTCCCACACTTCATTACTATGTGCTTCTTTTAGCATGAATGAGAAATTTCAAAATTAAGTTGACTCTAGGCTCTTGAATCAAATCCTTCACTGTTCTTGTAACTTATATCCAAAATAGAAGCTTACCTTCCAGGGAAGGTAATTTCTGTCGACCCCTTGAGCCAGAGTGAAATATGTGAAAGGTATTGGAGAAATTCCTATAAATTTTCTGGTCATCAGAGGGTAAGTGCTGTTGACTGATGACCCTTTGACTTGTCTACTATCAACACAGGTTGGCACTTTGGTGTTTATTCGAATATCCTGGCAGGTCAAAAAGCCTGTGTATTTACAGTCAGCACGGCTTAAGAGCCTGTGTAGGTTGAAGCTGTTTCCTTGCTTAGGCCTGCAGCATTATTAGAGCTCAGAACAGCTTTTACATATTATCACTGACTGTTGTTATACATACCCGACAGAAGTGAATGTGAGATCTCAAATGTCTAGCACAGTAGGTTCACACACAAGCCAGTTTTTAACCTGTGAGCTGTCTGTGATCTCTTTTTGTACTGTAGTCCAATTAGTGCAGCTAATAGTCCAGATCATTTAACTGCTAGCAAAGTGGACATTGTGTGATGTCATCTGGAAGGTCTTACCGATACTAAACCTTAAACACGAACCATATGTCCGGCAGTGGAAACTCATCTGAAGTGGATTTTTTCCCCGCTGTGGAGATTGTGAGAAAGGAAAATTCTGGAAAATAAACTGACCTAAGTCCTAAGTATCATTTTCCGGTGTGTAGACGTTCCTAAATTACTGAGATGCTAAAGGATAATGGCTAAACTGTGTTTTTTTTCTTAGACTTAACCAAGTAGTTTTGGTACTTAAATCCAACCAAACAAGAACTGAACAAGAAAACCTAAAATTAAAAAAAGCCTTATGATTCATGCTACCTCTCTCCCCAGCTGTGTGGAATTGTTTCTCCACTTCCTCAGTGAAGAAAATGCCAAGATTGGGATTTTTACCCTGCACAGCAAAAGAAATTTTCTTCCTGCTGAGCTCGGATGACCTGATAGTTTCACAGATGTATTGACGTCATAGTTGCGTTTTTTTAATACAGGTGCAACAGTTCACACTCATTTTCAAAGTGCCTCATCACACCTCTTGTCTCAGTGCTGTGCGCTGACCTCGGATCAGCATTCAGGAGTTAAGATGTTCCTAATTACCTTCAGGTTGTCTGGATTAGTTTCAGCCCATTGTCAAGTAATTTTATTTTCTCAGTTTTTTTCTTTTCTTCTTTGAATTGTTCGCTCTGGCCTTCTGCAAAATGGGATTCATGTAACTTCATAAAACCTCACACCAGTATGCGGTGTTAAATGCTAAATGGCCTGCATTTGTATAGCTTTTCTAGTCCCTAAGGACCCCAAAGCACTTCACACTACATTCAGTCATTCACCCATTCACACGATGGCAAGCTACATTGTAGCCACAGCCGCCCTGGGGCGCACTGACAGAGGCGAGGCTGCCGGACACTGGCGCCACCGGGCCCTCTGACCACCACCAGTAGGCAAACATGGGGTTAGTATCTTGCCCAAGGATATTTGGCATGCAGCCAGGAGGCAGCCTGGGATCGAACCACCGACCTTCTGATTAGTGGCTGACCTGCTCTGCCACCTGAGCTACAGTTAAGAATCAACACTAAGTGGGCCTATGAGTGTGAGCAAGTGAGAGCTTTTATCATTACAGACAATTATGTTCCCCAAATTAAATGTATTGTCATCCACAGTTGGAAGCTGGCAGCAGTCTTGTTTTATTCCTGATGTAGATTTCATGGCTCACAACAAATTCTTTGACTTGCAGTTAGCTTTGCCTTTTCAGTGTTTGCGTTTTCTCATCCAGGGGCTCATCAGTCTTCTTAACAATTCTGTTTTTCCCCTTCTTTCAGTTATCCATCGGCGGCACTTTTGTTTAAAAGGTGAAAATGTGGCACTGCAATTTCCTTCAGTGTTTTTTGTTTTGTTTTGTTTTTTTCAGAAAACCAAAGCCTTGAAAGACACTTGAATCATTTATGCTAGTATCTTTGTTGAAGGCACCATCTCCATTTATTCTGTTTATTCTGACCCACTTCCTTTAGTGCAGCCTTATTGTCTTTACTTTTCCTTTCACTATTGTTCTCAGGTTGAAATTACTTCTAACTGCGGTTCTCACTTCAGTTCTATTGTTTAGTTTTATAAGAATGAAGAGATAAAGTGCTGCAGAGAGGATGCAGGCAGTCTAACAAGGTGTAACCGAAAATTAAAACTCAGAGTTTACCTGACAAACTGATAAAGATTAATCTTTACATGAATATTTTTCTGCAGTGCTGTGGTGGTCAGACTGCTTGACTAATGCTTAAGACATTTGCAAGGAAGATACACACTTCTCTTAGCAACATCTCATTAATTAAATTTGAAAGGATCCCACTTTCTATTCTGACTCCAACTAGAAACAGTGGCATGACATCAAATTAATGCAATGTTGTGTGTTTTATATGTGATCAATCAACTTTCTCTGAGTAGCTATATAAAAATATATTTTTCATGTGTTCATTATGGAAGCTCAGTTGTGTTCTTGATAAATCATCATCACTTATACAAAATTCACTTCATCATCAGTGTGCATCTTCTTGATTATTGCACTGTTCATGGCTTCCGTCATCTCTTCATCTCACTCTGAATCTTTTGCATTTGCTAAAGATGTAAAATATTTATTTCCTCAACACACAGTTTCATACGTTCAGTAGTAATAATAAAAGGCTGCCTGGGTAAGTGCAATGTGTGTGCGTTTGTGAGGGTGCTTATGAATTATATCAACACTACTGTGCATGAGTGGGAGTGACTGATTGTAGCGGGTAAATGCAAGTGGCAGGCCAGCGTATCACTGCTTACATCTAGTGGTAGGCAGGCTAACTGCAGACTGACCTAATGGAAGACATTAGTAATATAGCTTCACAGTTTCACACACATTTAAACACTGTTTAAGAGAAATATGATGCAAAAAAAATTTTGTAGCAGTTTTTTTTCAAGTACTGCAGGAACTAACGCTGGTCAGTTACTGATTCCTAAACAATATAAATGATCCCTGAATAAATTTTAAAAAAAATTGTATTAGAATATACAGAATTTTTTTTTATTTCGTTTTTGAATATTTAAGTGATTAAATCCATCCATCAATAAACTTCTGGCATAATTACAGCTGAATATTTGACCACTCTTCTTGGTAGAACTGGTAGAGTTAATTCAAACTGGTTGATTTCTTGGCAAAAACCCCGCTTTTAAGCACAGACCATAAATTTTAGGTAGGGTTGAGAATCAGCACTATGGAACGGCCATTCCAGAAGTGTAACGTCATCCTGCTTGATGGATTTGAAAACCAGTTTTGGATCACTGTCCTGTTGGAACAGCTAATTATGTCTAAGTTTCAAGCATCTAGCTGTTAATTTGCAGTAAAGCTGAAGAATTTGGAGATCGTCCTCCTTCTTCATTATTCCATCCACTTTGTGGAATGTATCAAGATTACTGACAGCAAAATGAAAAAGTCTCAGAGCACGCTACCACCATGCTTGTCTAACCTTAAATCCTCCATAGATATGTCTTGTTTTTTATTTGGTTTGTCCATGTGGGCAGCTGGAAATCAAGCTTGAAGGTATAGAATTTGTAGCTGGGACATCTTTCTTGGTTGGCATGCTCTCGGTCCATAGTGATGTACAGAAAAACCTGCTTCACTGAGGACAGTGACGCTGGATTTCCAGCAGTTTCCAGTTCATGACAGACTTGAGCCTTGGTGGTTGCTGGGCTGTTCCTGAACATCCTAACCAACTTAATTTGAGGTTTTAGAGGGCAATTAGTTTTTTACACAGGGTCATGTAAGTTTGGATTTTTC
Organism: Haplochromis burtoni; assembly: GCF_018398535.1. Lineage (NCBI taxonomy): Eukaryota > Metazoa > Chordata > Actinopteri > Cichliformes > Cichlidae > Haplochromis > Haplochromis burtoni. The sequence goes on along the minus strand of NW_024582639.1, from coordinate 560,196 downwards.
CCTCCTTAATAATAAACACCTTCATTATAAACTGCATTTTGTGTTTTCTTTGTGTAATATTTAAATTTGTTTGATGAGCTGAAACACTAATTTTAAGCATTACTGTTAGTTTCACTGACCAAAAATTCTTAAATTTTCTATATTTGAGGAATATTTTAGCTGTAGATTAGTGTATTATATATAAATATATGAAAAACACTGCTTAAGAGCTTATTTAGTTTTCCTGTTAATTTGGATTAAGACCAGACTGGTGTTGGTTTCTTTTTTCTTGAAAGTTAAGTTCTTTTCGCTCTCCTCCCCACAAACAAATAATGAAACACATGTTACGGTGGTTACGCTCCCTTTGGGAGTGCATTGTTAATAACTTTATTGCAAAAATACAGGTTCCCTCTTTCCCCGAGCAACACCACCCCAGAACTGACACATAAAGTCTACACACACCCACAAATAACCATCTTTGTCAGTTAGCTTCCCACCCTCCTCTAACGCAAACACACACTTTCATCCTTTAGTTTACATTCATTCGCTCTTTCTCCCTCTTGCTCTCTGCGTCCTCGTTGCTCTCTTTTTGCATTCCATTGGTTGAAACATAGCAGTAGATGCAGAACAACAAAGTTCACCAGCAGCAATAAACATGAGATCTTCTTTCTCTTCCTCCTCTCCGTGTCTCTGCCAGAGTCCATGAGAGCACCCGTGAGGGGTGGGCGTGTCTGCCTCCTGACTGTCTCCAGTAAAGGACTGTGAGGGAAGGTTGATTTGCATAGCGGACTCATGCGCTACAATTGGCTACATTCTCCCACATCCAAAAAAACAACAACAAAAAAAATCCAAAAAACCCCAAAAAAAACCGAAGAAAAAAACAAAAATACAACCACAAAATCTGAACCTAAATGGAAAAATAAATTCTTACTTTAACTCTCTGAGTTAGGTGCCATCCTTTGGTTTAGTTACAACGTTCAATCAACATCAGTAAATTCTTAAAGAACATTACATTGGCCTTTTGTTTAATAAGGACTTTGTTAGTTTATACGATATTTAACAGAATAAAGCATATAATAAAAGTACTCTACACACGTCAGAATGCTACCCAATAAAGGGAAGAGTGAATTAAGTCGTAATAACTGTTCATACAACTGAGGAATGGTTGACATCTCTGATAGCTCACTGGCTGAAAATATACCTCTAATACATATCTATCATATAAAGCATGTTCATATTAGACATGTCACTGTCTTAGGTTGAAGATGAGCATTTTTCTGAACACATCTGAGGTCTCAAAACCAGTTTCAGTGGGAGGAGGGAGGGGAATAATAAAGTGTGAATTCATAAGTGTCACTGAAGTTCACCTGAGGCCTTGGAGTGAAAACAAACGGCATCGACTTCTCTCCAGCTGCTCCACGTTCAAATAGCCTTCAGAAAGTGCACTTCTGCCGAGTCATCTTGCAAAGTGCACTTGAGTCATCTGTTTTCATTGTTAAAAGCCTAAGAGAAGGGTTTCCTAACCTACATTCTCTCATTCCTTCTAGACTTTCCTCCGCTGCTGGCCTATTTCTGGTGCTATTGTTTCCTGTTTGGAACAAAGAAAGCAAGCGAGAATATAAGAGAGCAAGAAAAGAGGAGCAGAAAGAAAAGAAGAGGGAAAGAAGCAGAGAAAAAAGGAAGCGCTTTTCTTGTTCAAGCTCCCGGTAGAAACGGGAGAGCTGTCATTAGGTCGGCGAGCGGTTTGGGGGCAGAAACTCCAGCTAGACACTTGTGAAGTGCACTCCACTCCTATTTGAAATGCAGACATGAGGAAGTATCACTTTAAGTTTATCAATATTTGTTAATTATCATTATCAACATTCCATAAGGTCTTATTAATTAACATACAGGTTTCATATGTGAGTTTTCTGTACACGACTTAGTTATTAGAGAGTTCAGTCTCGGCAGATTAACTGTGCGCACACACAGGAAGAAAAACAAACTCAAAAACAAAAAGAGAAAAAAATATGGCTGTCCATCTGAAACAGACCTAGTTCAGCTACGTGTGCGTCCAACAAGAAATGCCCGTGAAGAGAGAGGAAGAGGCGTGGCTACTTGGTTAGAGTCCCCCCCTGAGCTAAAGGTCCTGTGGGTTGGAGGGCGAGTCTACTGAGAGCTCTAGTCCTAGTTGGATGCGGCTGGTGAGCGACTGCTAAAAGCAGCAAGCTCACCTGGAAACCCTCTGAAAACCCCAGGGGGAGACGAGAAACAGTCCCGGAAAGCAGGGGGAAAGGTTGAGGTTGTAGTTGGGGGTCAGAGTGACTGCATAGACAGAATAGTAGGGGGAGGAGGAAGGGAGGAAGGCAAGAAGGGGCTAAAGCAGGGTGCTGCAGGCGCTGAGGGAGGCTCTAAGTCAGTGCAGATGTGCATGTGTGCGTGCATGTGTTTGCGTGTGCATGTCGTCTGAAGGAGGAGGAGGAGGAACAGGATAGGAGCTGAGTCGATCCTCCTGAGCCGATTCCAGGTCCGTCAAGTTGAAGCGGTTGTGGACCCACGTGGACGGGTTGCGGTAAGATATTAGTGAAGCACTGAAGGACCATGGTCTGAGGAAAGCTTGACCCCCGTCAGACACAGCCAGAAACTCCCTGAACTGTCCGACAGCTCCTGGACATGAAGATAAAAGGTCAGATTAGTAAGAAGGTGCACGTCAAACATGACAGATGTGGTCATTCACAGGAATATGCACACATGCTTCGATTTTACACATGTATCTTCAATCATGGGATTTACAGAGTGTAAAAGACACAAACTGTCACACACTGATGCTTTAAACACAGTTTTCAAAGATCTCAAGAATTATTTCCCCAAGCTCTACTTAAACTTGTCCCATACAATCTGATAAACTATAGCTGTACAGCATCCCAGGGGAAATCCCTGTGGGACACCTTAAAAATACTAGGCTATCTTTTCTTTTTGTACATCGATACAAAAGCAGAACATCTATATCAAACAATGCTGGATGCAGTGACACCTTTTTTTAAGATGTCATTAACAGATATTTGACTGTTGATAAATAAAAATTTAAAAAAACAACTGTGGTGATAGAGGCTAAAATTTCAGAACAGCCATGCTACTTCTTTATAATCAGGATTTATTTGCTTCTTTGGCCCAATTGGGGAGATTAAATTATAAACTGTGAGTTTGGATGCAGAATTTCCCAATCACTGCATCACCCTCAGCTTCATATAATCTAAATGGTAAAATCTGTTAAATTCCACATTTGATTCTTTTTATATGGAACATTTAAAAACTGGTCATTCTTCACTGTGTATACATGCATATTCTAAACAGTGCACGGTTTATTTAGGATCTTTTGTATCTAGCATATCCTGGTTTCTGAAAACAGCATATAGCACTGTTTATGCATAAAACTGAGGCACTCTAAAGACCTGCACATGTGAATGAAGCGCAATGCAAGACAGCCAAGAGCATTTGGCAAGTAAAAGCATAGTGCCGGGAGGCAGGTTATGCATAATTTCACCTTGAATTTAAAACAGAAAAGATCAAAAGGACCAACGTGCATGCTTGTTGATTCTTTTTTTCCCTTGCTTGTTTATTATAAGCTGATAGCAGCTTAGATGCATAACTTTTCCTATAACATACAACCATAAGACATAAAGAAATTGTATGTTAAAAACTACATATATATTCCAATATTTAATGCATGTATATTTTTAGATTAAGAAGTTGAAGAAACCCTGATTACTCAATTGCTGACTTTTTTAAACCAATTGTTTTAAGCCATGATTTAGTGAGAATTTTGAATGCACTGCTAATTAATTACTAGAAATGATCATTTCTTCTTATGTTTTTCTCTGCTAAGAGAGACCATTTGTGTGTGACATGTACAGCAGCTTGTAAAAATACTTTGGATCGATGCGCATTAGCTTCAGCTCCCACAGCGAGGTGTTATTTTTGCACTTTGAAGCTGAAGTGTAAAAACCTGAAACGACACTTCTGCCTGTCAAACTATTCACCACAATTTGAGTTTAAAAAGAAAGACCTAATATGATGCAAACAGAGCCGACACATCTGCAGATATGTCGTGTGTAATACTGACGTAACAGAAAACCTAACAGGCTGAAATGTTTTTACTTCGGGGGCCTTTTTAAGACATCCCTCTTGTTTTCAGCTTTTTTCCTTATAGAGAGTGGGAAGGTGTCTTTTTTTAACCTCTAAATCAAGGTATCAGTGTTTACTTTTCAGAATTTCAAATTTCCTTCTGTGAATTTTAGATGAACTGGACACATGACAGATTTGCAGGCCAATTTTCTTTCAAAATCACCTTTGGGTCTTCACATTTTTTGCAAATCAGTGAGGATTCCCTGGTTTTAGATATATGGATATGCAGCCTACTTTTGTGCCAGATGAGTCCGATTTGCCAGGAGGCGAATATTCACGAGAAAAATAATAAAAAAAATGAGGAGAAGACTTTTACTTTGCTCTAAAACAGACTTATCTGGCACATAAAGTAGCCAGCCAAAAATCCACTCTTGATGCAGGCGAAACACACAGTGCAACATCATATGAGCCAGCGCGGTGTTTACCTGTGAAGCAGTGGAGGGAGGTGGTGATGAGAAGGTGTTGGTGATGAGGAGGATGAAGGAGATGATAGTGGTGGAATAGCAACAGGGACTCAGAAGAGAGGAAGTAAGCAAGGAGAGGCACTGACATCAGCCTGCTTCACCTTTGAGAGAGACAGAGGACAGAAGAGGAAGAGAAGAAGAGAGCGGGAGGACAGATTGCAAGTAGAATAGCAGGACAAAAGGAAGAAACAAGACAAACAGCGGGGGGGAGGGAGGGGGGAAGAAGAGCACAGGGAAAAGCAATGTGACCGCAAGACATCAGGCAGGTGCAGTTTAACAGCATAGCCGCAAGGAGGCAGCAGAGCCCAAGTAGTCACACTCACAAAGCTGCGGGTTGCAGTCAGGCGGCTGCGGCGCGAGGTCACTACTGTGCCGCTCAGGCTGCGCCCAATTCTCCTCAGGTTTTCCCCATCATCAGGCTCCACCCCAAAATCCCGCAACATCATTGGCTGCAGAGGGAGAAAATGTCTGTCAGACGCTGGAAAATGGATCCAACTGATGACCCATGAACAGTTTCTGCAAAGGACTATGTAGGTGTTGCCTTGTTGAGGTAGGTGGGGGTGCTGGTGCAGTCCGCCCCGTACGCACTCCTCTCCATGTCTGCGTTGGGGGTCTTGGAGCGAGCCTGCCCTCCCACCCTGGATATGAGCCTCTCCGATGGGCTGCAGCCTGGGAACACACAGATGGTGAAAATATGAACAGAGCGTGGTCTGCAAATTATGTCAGACTGACAGCTTACATTTCCCGTGTCGTTCATGAATTCATTAATAAGTAACTTAAACAAACTTTGCTTATGATTTGACAAATGTTTACATACAGTATATATCAGGGGTGTCAAACAGAAGGCCACAAGGGCCAGAATCATCCCGGAAAAGACTCAAATCTGACCCAGTGGATGGCTTTGAGAAGGAGGTAATACATTTTGGACTATATTTTCAGAAATTTTGCAACTTTTCCCACTAAAGAAGACCTCCCACATGGCCATTTATACTACTCCAATGTAAATAAGTAATAGATAATCAGTTAAAGGATTACAGATCGTTTTTACAATCATAGAAATTTCTGTTTTTTTTACAATGGGTCCACGATAAAAACGAATAAAAAGAAATGTTCTGTGAATGAACAACCTTATAATTACAGCACAGTCTGGGCAATGAGCTACATTTTATTCAATTTAAACATTTATTTCTTACAATTTATGCTTAAAAAGTTATGTAGGACAGATTTCTTTCATTTGCTACGGCAGCATTTTTTTTTATCATGTAAAAGACAGTTGAAATTGCATGTCTTTTTTTTTAAAAATTGACATATTTAAGAGATTAAATGTGTAATTAAACTTTTTACACTGGCTAAAAGGGGAGTTTCACTGGTTTGTCCTATTTAGGATCAAAGTGGGAGATACAGTATGGTGCCCACAATGTAAAATACGTTTCACATCCTTGGTATATATTTAATGAGCCAGCGCAGTGTTTACCTGTGAAGCAGTAAACAGACCGAGACCGAGGCCTTCACTGAAACTCCAAAGTTTTTTTTAAAGCATTTCTTTATTGTCTCTAAAATTGTACATTTAACACAGAGAGAAGTGACCCTATAGAAAAATCAATATAAAAAGTGGAAAGCAATAACATCTGCTGCAGTAGCCTGTTTACTGCAGTACTCTTTACTGTGTCTCAGTTCCATACTACATACTGATATGCACAGTATATAACATGAGGTAATCTCAACAATATACTGTTGTGCATGTTGGAAATTAACAGCTACCACTGCTAATTACAGTAAACAGACCAAAAAAAATACTGAAATTGTTAAATTGTCCCCATGTATAAACCAGTGTAAAATCCTCATTTTCAGTTCACAAAGTTCTGTTGATCATACATATAATTTTGTAGCGGTTTTATACTTGAGGACATAAATTAAAAATGTGCTTATAGTTGGACTACAGCTGAATAAAAAAATCTATGGAGCATTTTAGCTTGCTTCAAAAAGTGAGCCTACAAGCAAAAAGAGTTTTCTATGTTGTAAATAAAAGACATGCGGTCACATTCCTTGTAGTCTCCACCATTTAGTTGTTTCCTGTGTTATTATTGTTTTCACATGTGCCTCGCTGCGGTTCTCCTTTCTGTCTTTGTATTTAGTGTTTTTCCCCACTTTGCCAATTTTCTTAATCCATAAAACTTGCAGAGATTGTGAAAAATCTATCACAAATTTCTAAGATCTTAAGAGTCTATGTATGACATCCTTAATTCCTTTCTTTATCGTACATCAAAAGGCCCAAACACACTCACTACATGTATTGAATCAGCCATACAATATGAAAGCAATAAAACGTGGTCAAAAATGTGAACTTAAGTTCAAATCAAATATCAGAATGGACAAAAATACAAATCTCTTTAAATATGAGAGGTTTCTGGTGCCAGACAGGCTGGTCTGAGTATTTCAGAAACTGCTGATCTACTGGGAATTTTCCCACACAACCATCTGATGGCTACTTTCAGCAAGCACAGAGCTCAGATCATCTCGAACTGGTTTATTCAAATGGCCTACACAGTCACCAGATCTCAATCCAACAGAGGCCTTTGGGATGTGGTGGAACAGGAGATTTGCATCATGAATATAATTTAAGTTGAGAGTGAAAATTAATAATTTAGTCATTACGCCACAACGGCATGTCATATTCTGAGCACAATTAATTTCACTGAATGGTGGGTTTAAATGTTCCAATAGTTACAGATTGTGTTATGGTGTCTGTGTGTGTCTGTGTGTGTGTACCTGTCTTTCCAGCCAGCAGACTGGCCTGGTAAAGGGAATCAAGCTCAGAAAACTCAGCCTCTTTGCGGTCACAGCAGGGATTACTGTGTCGCCCTGGGGCATGCTGGGAGCTGTAGTGACCTGGAGAGGACTGGCAACTGTAGCTGTAGTTTTGACTGGATGCCTGCGGCCTGATGGGAATGCAGCGGTCTGGGGGTGTCTCATACGGCGTCACCACTGCGTCGGGGCGGTCCAAACTCCAGGAGGACCAATGACGTGTCTCTGAAGCAGCTTCTTCCCTCGGCCAATGCTGAGCAGTGCCCGCGGGGGAATGGGGCCGCGGTGGTTGCCAGAGCGGCGTGAGAGGTTTCCTTTGCCCGGAGGCTTCCAGAGGGGAAGACAGGGGTGGATTAGAGGTCGGAGGGGGAGGAGGTGGGGGAGGCTGTGCGTGAGTGGGTTCAAGGTGTGCGGAGTGTGAGGTGTGTGTGACTTGTGTATCCCAGAGACGCAGAGGAAGCGAGGGCAGAGAGATGGCTAAGTGCTTCCCCAGTGGTCTGACACTCACCCCCCCTGCCTGCAGCAACTCACACAGCCTCACCCCTGTCCCCTCCCTCCCATCCTCCTCCTCCTCCCCTCTCCTGCCCGCGCATCCATCCTCCTCCTCCCCTTGGCTGGAAGGTGCGCAAGGGTGAGCGATGCTGAGGGTGAGCGGGGGTCGAGGGGGAGGGGGGCGATAGGGCGGAGGGGGCGGGTTCTGGCCTTGGCCCAGAGCAGCATCCCTGTTGGGCGTTGCCTGGTCCTCTTCCTCCTCCTGATTGGGCGTCAGCAGTACTTGGACCGGGCCAGGCTGTTCACTGGAGGACACAAAAGAGGGAGCGCGTCAGTCAGCCGGCAGCAGGACAGAAAAAACAAAGCTGCTCTGACGTCAGGTGAGTTACTGCATAGAGGGAAGGTCACGACAGCACATCAGGTAAACAAACACACACACACACAAGCTCACTTACATACCGGACAAACAGCCTTGTGCAAGCATTGCTTCGTGTATGAGATTTCACAGCCATGCTGTTTATGAATCAGGCACAAGCTCAGGTGCACTGACTGACTGATGACAAACTTAAGTGTCTGATTTGAGCATTTCCATCTTACACAGAATGTAATCAGATTTCCACTACTCTGCACTGGTGCAGTATATCAGCACTGAAAACAATCTATGACATAGACTAATTCAGTCTCATATCCTTTTATTGATTTGCATACATTGATAAATGAGGGATATGATATATGTTGAACATTAGTGGATTTTCTCAGAGACATGAGACACTATTAATGTTTGTGCGTGTGTGTGCTTGTATGTGTGAATAGAAAGTCTGTAAATTTCTGTGTAGTGTGCACAGACACACGTGTGTCTATGTGAGCACCCACCCCCGTCCCCCACTTTAACTTTCCTGTCTCTTTTCAGCGTTAGTAATTACCCAGCAGGCTTTGCAGCACTGAGCTATAAATCAGAGGCTTATGTTGATCAATAGAGGAGAGGAGGAAGGTAATAAAAGAGGCAGAACACTGAGAGCTTTGCCTCCACCTCCTCTTTTCCCTCAGTCTCGCTGTTAACAGTTTGGATTTACAATTTATTATTTTAGAAAAAAAAAAGTTTTACTCCAGTTTAAGTTCAGTTTTAATGAAACACGGACTAAAATCAATATTAACATGGCTTAGTTTGCACATTCAATCAATCTCTGGTCTGTGCTGGTTCTTCAGAGTGGAGCAGCAAAACTAATTACAAGATCTAACAAAAGAATATTTGAGGTTTTAGGAGTTTAATGACCGCCCTTTAAGGCACATTTGAGATTAGTTCCCGATTATACATCTAATTTCCTGACTCAGTAAGAATCTAAGATCCTGAGAAAAGACCAGAACTTCACAATAAAGCTCACTATATTCATTCTTTTTTTTCTAGGACATTCTGTACATTTTTTGCACTTGCATATTTTTAAAATCTAAAGACACTCAGGTTACTATAAACAAATTAACAAACAAATGCAGTGAGTTTTCCTAGGAAAACAGTTGGGATGATTAATTGGCAAAAAATCTGCAGGTCAATAACCAAACTGACCTTTTCAACTAACTTTCAGTTCTATTCTTTTAATGTTTTCATCATTAAGCCTCGTGTCTCTTGCATGTGTTGCATCCAATTGGGAATTTTTAAAACTATGTGTGTTTGGCTATCAAAAGTCATCAGTGCATCTCAGATTCTTAATACTTTGATTTCTGAATATTAAAACTGATGAAACTGATGTTAAAACTCACTTTCCCCTCCTTACGCAACAAAACTAACACATCAGTAGGAAAGCAGACTGAATTTCTGTAACAGACAAACACAGAAGCAGAGAGCACGGAAACAAAGCGCAGGATCTGTGACTGCAGTCGCGTGGCAGCACACAGGACAGAAACACAGTGATGGACTGCAGCTTTGCAGTGCACAGAAGGACAGATCAGCAGCACACAAAGAGCAGAGGGAAGCCTTGGCAGCACAAAGCTACAAAGAGCAGCACAACAACAATGAAGGGAAGCAGTGAAGCACAGAAAAGCCGAGAGAAACTCTCTCTCCCTCTCCCTCTCCCTCTTTTTCTTCTTGATGGCAACACAGAGAACAGCAAAGCAGCTTTTTACTGCATTGCAACAAACACACAAACACAAAGCGGATAATAAGTTGCTGTATATAGTCAAGGGTGTGTGTTTGAGAAAACGTACACATTCAGACACACACACACATACACAGAGCTGGATGTGAGAGTGCAGTGCTGGGGGAGTGGGTTACAAAATCAAGCTTTCTGGGATTTTGTCCAGCCAGAGCTGAAGACACACACATGAGGGTGTTGAGGCGTTTCTACACAGCCAGCACCCAGAGGACACACACAGCGGAGTCCTGAGGTGGGTTTGAGGACAGCTTGAGCTTGGACAAACACGAAGTGAGGGAGGAAGGGGAGGGAAGTGAGGGGTTTTGAGGTGATTTTGAGACAGGCACCGCTGTGGATACATAAGGGTTGACAGTGGTGGTACCTGCGTGGGCCCTGTGGGCGGGCGCTTCCTGTCTCCCGTTCCATTTCCTGTTCCTGCCTGCGTTTGATTGGGGCCCCAGTGCTCCTCATGCACGCAGCTACAGCCAATCCGCTATGAGCGTTAGCCTCATGCAGGGGTCTGAGCACAGCTGAGGATGTTAACAACAGAGCAGGAGATAAAAAGGAGAATAAGACAGAAAGATATAACGACAGAGTGGAAGCGAGAGAAAGTTTGAGGAACGGAACAAGAAAGGAGACACGAGGAGGGATGAGAGTAAACGATTATAATACAAAAGGAGAGAGAAAAGAGAAGCAGAGCAGGAGTGTTTGTGAGGGGGCCAGCATGCATTACACTCTGCTGCTGTAAATTAATGTGTGAGTATTTTACATAAGTAAAGAGTTGCAAAGTGGGATGTCCTCAAAACCTAACCTAACTTCAATCCCCAATCATTTTGGTGAGAAATATCCAATCACTTAGAAGCTTACAATTCAGGTTTTTGCAGCAATAACAACAAGTTTTTACTATTGTGTTCAGAAGAAACTGGATCCAACACTCAACAGCTGCGATCAGTGGCTTTTAGATAAATGTAGAAACTGTAGTGCTGCGTTTCCTCCAAATTTACTGAAAATTTCTTCAGTGCCACAGCTACTGCTGCTGGTACCGAGGGTCACAGATGTCATAGCATTTTGGCATTTAGTGCCTATTCCAAAGCCAAACTGACAGAAAATGCTCTAAATAAAGCAAAAATCTCACCTGACTTAAATTTGACTGCTCCCTGTTTCAAGGCAGTCTACTTGTCAGACTCTTAGCTGCCTCAAAAGCTGGTCTTTACTTAAATCACTCTGTGGAGGTCTCATTCTGACCACTTGCATGTGCCCATAATGTTCCTTACACTACCTACCCTCACTACTATGCTCGCCTGATTTAAATCCTTGCAGCCCCTTCACCAAAATGAAACCCAGACAGAAGGTGCAGAAGGAGACAACCCTTTAGGGAAGATTAACAAATTGCACCACATAAACCTGTTAAATCTTTAAAACTGAGATTGTGAAACCATGAAAGAGATAAAAAAGCGAATGAAAAGTTATAGATGCATGAAAGAAAACAGACCCCCGCTCCGTTTAATGCACTCAGATGTTTTGCTTCTTAAGTCTTCCTTTGTTTGGTATGACAACCAGTTTATGCAGGCTCACTGTCAAGTCAAAGTTTGTGCCTCTTCTCTGCCTGGGCTACATTGTTTACCCTGATCCTGTGATTTCAACTTGCACAAAACTGGCAGTTATTTTTTCTCTGAGGACACCCTCTTGTTTTCAAGCTGACAGACACTGGCAATATCATAAGAGGAAACAATAGGAAGATTTCATAGCAGGGACCCAGCATCTTTTCCCACTTAGCAACTCTGATGTAATCACATTAATATACTAACTTGTACTGTTGGTGACTCAAAAATTGAACATTAGATAAATGAGTTGAAACTGGGGCTGCGTTCATGAAGCCACACACACCAGACAAGGGAATAAACTACAAAGATCTTTCTAAGACCAAGGTTTTTTTTAGTGTGCACTCTCAGTGGTGCTAGTTGGTTACAAAGAATGCACAAGTGGACAACAAAAGAGCAGCCATCATCCGTTTTGGCTTGAGTTTATAGACTTCAGATTGATAGAGGCAGAAGAAAGGAAGGCGGATGGCAGCTCTGTTGTTGCTGTTGGCTGTAACCTCTGAAACACTGAGGCAGATTGTTTGAAGTATGCCCGAATCCATCGATACGGGTGTGGGAACCCAAATTCTGTTACACAATAGCACTGATAGTGATGCCATCTGTTCGTTCACAACTCGTCCTTTCACTTCATCAAGGTTGAATGTGCACACAGGTGAGTGTCAGGTACATGAGACTAAACACAGTGAAGCAAACACAGTAGTGCAGACAGGACACAACATAATAATCCCTGATGTAGATTTAGTTAGTTCTGAGTAGGAGGGGAAAACCTGAATACCTGCGGTTTATATAAAACTCTCACTTACACACACCTAAACACGTCTTCACAATAAAACATGACAGAAAAATATCTTTTGTGGATGAACTGATCAAATATTCATGAAAAAGTCACACACACACAGGAATATGGACACATACTTTGGGAACACCATGTGTTCCCAAAGTCGATCTAAAGTCAAGCCTGAAGTCACACAGGCCGTGCCCAAGTCTTTAATTTGAATGTTGAGTCGAGACAAGATGTGAACATAATTCTTTCACTGCTATTTATAAAGCTGGTAGCTGATTTGCAGCTGAGGTTGTTTTAGGTATAACTACTTAAACAGCATGAATGACTTTGTAAGTGGTGCCCGACACGAGCTTATTTGTTTTTAATTGCATAAACAACATTTAAGATGTTGATTTTGTGTGTGAGCGTGTTAACATTTGCTAAATAAAGCTAAATAAAGAGGCTGAAAGTATGAGAAAACAAAACATTTGACTCAAGGAGCATGCTAAAGGAAAAAGTAACTGATGTCATCTGCTTTCAGCAGAAGTTATACTATTTCCATTAACACCAAAATGCCTAATTGACATTGCTATCCACAGAGCTGCATTGCTGTTGTGGCTAAAAAGCATGTGCAAAATATAATACTCAGACCTGATTAAAGGAACAACTGAAAGTTTTTGTGATTCTGTGTATAACAGGTAAAAATGCATGTCTGGCTAATTTCCAGTTTAATGCGGTCTCCCTGTGAAGCACTGCACCAGCACTGGGTGCTACTAGTATGGAAGTCCCATTCTGACAAGCTGCACATCTGCAGTGTGTGCTGGATCCCAGTTCAGTTTAATTCAATCTCATTTCTATAGCCACAGATCACAACAACAATTGCCTGAATGAACTTTATATTGTAAGATAAAGACCCTGTAAAAATATAGAGAAAACCCCAACAATCAGATAACCCCCTATGATCAAACACTTGGCAAAAGTAGGATGGAAGACCTCCCTTTTAACAGGAAGAAACCTCCGGCAGAACCAGGAGCAGAGAAGAAAAGCCATATGATGCGACTGCTTTGGGGTAAGGGGAGGGGGGAAAAGGGTGAAGGATGCCTAGGCTGCATCACCTGATCCACTATAAGCTTTATCAATAAAGTGGATTTCCAGAAAGCAATCTTAAAACCGAAGAGGTGCAAGCAAAAGCCCAGAAATGCACAAGGAAGCAACCTTAAAGTGAAAGTTAGCTGTACTTTTACCCACGAAATGAAACTCATAAGATTTAGAATTTAATTTCGCATGATTCTTTTTTTTTTTTTTGGCAGAAGAAATTGAAGCTTTCAAAGAAAACCGGGCATACACACGGAGAACGTGCACGCCAAAGTTAGAATCCAGAACCCTCTTGCTGTGAGGGAATAATAACTAAACCAGGTGGAATTATAAAACTTTGTGATCCCACTTCATATGAGTCAGGCACCACAGTCTTCTGCTCTCCCCATGAAGCAACTCTGAGAGTCTAATATTAGAACCTCACGTCCTGGTACATACCCAAATTTTGAAGTCCATATGCACTGTTTATTATAGACATTTAAAGTCTCGGAGGGCATCAGTTGAGTAATTATCCCAGAGCCGATACAGATTCTCCAGAGACGGAGAAGAAATCACAGAACGTTTTGTCACAGGCCACATAGCAATACTCATAAACTAACTGTAAAATTAATGGAATGACCCTTAAAGTGTGACTCGAGTCAAAGAAAGACACAATCTAAAGCTCACACCATAACACACAGATACCCACATCATTATAGACCACACAAGAACGAAAAAGGTAGAGAAACACATTTTTGGAAGCAGAGGAATACACACACTGTAAACTCTGGAGGATAGCCAGAATATCGGAGCACTGAACTTGGATTGTGCTTGTGATTCTAAATAGGAATCACCCAGAAAGAGTTTCCTGCTCTGTGCCGGTCAGTGAACGCCCCACAGGAGTTTCCATTTTTGTAAAAACTAATCTGACAGGAATTTGTGCTCTGCTCTGTTCAGCTACACTGAACACAGCTAGAACTGCTAGATCCACACACACAAACACACACAAACACACACGTCCTCTGAAATAAAACACACTGAACTAATTGACGGATGAAAAAAAAAAAAAACATCAGAGAGAGACAGATGGAGAGACAGACCAACAGATGGGAACGAGGACAAAGACGAGGTCAGACAGACACATGGACGTACAAGTCACTGTGACTGTTAATCTAGACACAGGTGACCTCAAAACTGCACCAGGCAAGATTTTAGCATAAATATACATGTTATCAGCATAAAGCATAACATTTTAATACCAAAGATATATCCACCTTTTCTTTTTTGGAAGCACAAATTGAGACATGGAAGTGTCTAGATGGGCCTTTGCTATGCGGGTTTCTGCTTGGCGCAGCTTTAAATGCAATTTTGAGGGGTAAAGGTTTAAACACATTAAATTTACATAAATGGTTTCTTACTCATCAGCTGTTGTATAAGTAAATCAGTGTTGATGCGGGCAGTGAAATATCAGGAAAGATCGATTAAACATAGGCAAATGAAGCCCAAATTGCATTCCGCTGGAAGTATTTCATAAGCATATAACTCCCATACATATTCACTACCAACTTCCAGCTGCTGATTTTCTATGTTTCCATATTTCATCCATACCCTGGTGTTGGAGCTGGTCCAGGTCCATGAACTTGCTGGGTTTGGGATTAAATCCCATGGCTGCCTCCCGCTCCGCCTCCCTTCGCTTCTGCTGCTCCTGCAGGCGGGCTCTCCTCACTACCTCCTCCTGAAGCTCGTCTAGCTCACTACGCCCTGGGCCTGAAAACACACACACGAGAAATATGGGCAATGAAAATATTCATCAATTTAAATGCATGTTGAAGAAATTAAGCAAAAACACACACCTGCATTAGTGCCACCACTCCAAGTAGGTGGGGGCAGCTCCTGCAGGATGGCACTGCTGCTCTTGGACTTAGGCACTGAACGCCATGAAGGACCTGACATCAGCACCCGTTTTTGTTGCCCCACCTCCCTGTAAACAAAGGAAAAGGGTAAACGAAAGGCATAAATGTTGATAATGCAAACACACAAATCTGTATCTGTAAGTTTCCTACCTGTCGGGGCTGCTGCTGTTCCTCTCGCTGCTCTCGTAGCCACTCTCCATCCTCTGAATCAGACGTGGCTGGTGCTCCACCCCTCTCAGAGGTGGAGGGGCAGGGGGACCCATCGTCCGCCCGCTGCCCAGAGACCTGGGCTGCCCAACCAGCCCAAACCCCGCCTCCAACTCCCCAACTTCTCTGGCTTCTACTTCTTGCAATCCGAGCAGTGGAGCAGGTCCCTCTAAAGGGAGTGAGTCCTGAGGCCCTGGAGGGAGAGGCGGGCCAGGCACAGTGTTATAGCCCACAGAGGAGCCTCTCTGTCGGGTGAAGATGCTGTCGATGTTCAGCGCTTCTCTCCTGGGCCTCCAAGTTGGCCTGTAGCGGCCTCCAGAAGAACTAGAGAGCAAAGAACAAGGATTCAATGCTGAACATGTCTACTGACTGAAAAAAATTAGTCTTCTGGTAAAAATTATTTAAAAACTGCAAAAGAAAGTAAAATTTTCTGCAGAATGTCTACTTTTGTTTATGATTCTTTTACTTAAAAGTACAACACGTATAATTTTTCTTGTGTTAAATCCCAATTTCACATTGCACAAGAGATGAGAGCGAATAGTGGTTGTCAGGCCACTGATTGGTCTTTAGGCCTCTATGATTGTCACAGTTTCTCATGACATTAGTTGCCATGTGTCTGCAGAACAGTAATACCTTTATTTATGTGCCCATAATTTAGGACATGTTTTAGAGAAGATCCAAAGTGACATCTTTTCATAATATGGAGTACACTAATCACTAACATAACAAAATGACCACCTTGCATTACTTTATCAGCAAATTTTACAAAATAAGCACTGCCAGATTCAAGCGGTCTAGCTAAGCTACAATTAACTTACTTACTGTAGCTTTCTTGCTAGCTTACATTACTGCAGGCAAATTCAAATCTCAGTGAAAATGCGACTTGGCTAGCTTGACAAATTACCTGCTAATGTGATCCGTGATACTAACTTGTCTATAATGCTTTGTTTTCATGCAACAATAAATCTTGCAAAGGTGTATAACTGAAAATGTTTCTTCAGAGAACTAGCCCAGAGTGATGCAAGGCAGGGCCAGTTAGTCAGCTAGCCGTAACTCAGCTAAACAGTCTGGTGATCGATCTCAAGAGTGAGGTTACAGACTTTGATTGAGAAGCCAAAGCAATCTAACCAAGCACAAGTCTGTATGATATCAACCTTATCCTAACAAACGCACATTTTATTCATATTGTCACTACTGGAAAAATTTAATAGAAACAGCAACATTTCTGATTGGTGGAGGTCACTGTTACCAAGAAAATCTGATTTCAGTCAGGAGTGAAGGACTGTAGCATGTTGCTAATGAGGCTATACTTTGTTACATACACATCACAAAATACAAAATATATTCCAACCTTTTATTATACACCAGTATTATAATGAAACCTATTAAATTCAAGAAGGTTGAAAGTCCTTTGTTGTGGAAACTAGATTTACAAAGGGTTGCTGGATGAGAAGTTCCTTTACCTTTAAACGTAATTATGTAAACAGTCTTGCACTTTTAGCCCTTTTTTTTGTCGTTTTATCCAAATCAAATCTTTTTATGGTCACGACTCACCTCACAACTGTTTGGCTTGTTTCAGAACTGAAAACTCGTTATATAAGGAAATCTCCACTGACATTTCACAAATGCCATTTCAGAAATAAATTGAAAATTCACTTCCAGAACCAAAACTCTTAAAAAAGTGGGCATTCACAACCTTTGAGCATGTGCCCCACAATAGGATGCTAGCTACAGTTCACTTAACAGCCACGATTCTTGTGATATTGTGCATTTCTTTCTTTAAGCTGTGTTGTGTTATTATCTCAAACTTTCGCTTAAAGATCAGAAGGAACAGACTGCTGTGTGTCTCACACTGTGCAGAGCTGTTTAACTATGAACTCAAAGCGAGGAATATGAGATTTTTCCTCATCTGGATTTTTTTCTAACAGGCTGAAGGGCAGCATATTAACTTTTCAATTCAATCTGGGTTACAGTGTTTATATATATATATATATACATTATAGTTGTATTGAATGAGTAGCCTAACAACATGAAAATAAGCTCCATATCTAATAAGCACTTCTACTTTTTCCCCTGAAGAGATGTGAGTATTTACGTGTGATTTGAAGAAGGCATTACCGTGAAATACTTTCATCTTGCTTTCACCTAATTCTACAGCCGATGTGTACGAGTGCTGCAGTACCTGGACTTGCTCTCACTGCTAGTGCTCTCATCCTCCCAGTGGGGACCCCCAATCCCCCCCTCACAGCCCCCAACTCCGGAAGAAGAGGAGGAGGACAGAGGACGGGAGGAAGAGGAAGAGGAGGTCAGAGGCCTGCGGGAGGAGAGGAGGAAGACAGCCGTCTCCTTGTACTCCTGCAGCGGAGGAGAGGGAGGGCGGGGAGGACCCTCCACTGCTGACTCTGAACACGGGAGAAAAGGAAGAGAAAATAAATCCAATAACATTTTTATTTATCCCACAGGGGGCAATTATGCAGGCAGCAGTGCAAATAAATGTGAGAGTAACCACTAACGAGGCGCATAACCTGAAGACTCTGCAGAACCCATTTCCCTTCACCGAAACTTGAAAACGCATAACTGTTTGCTCTTAACTATATCAACAATGATTCTTTCTGCATCTCCCTGAAAACACTTGAGTATTTGCTGTTATTTTTTAAACCATTAGGGTTTCTTGACTGAAGGTGCAACTGCATTTTTTTTTAAGGGGAAGAACATTTGGACCAGCAGCAGTACCTCCAGCGTCAGCACCAAGCGGCGGTGTGCCAGTGTCGTAATTACAGACCACTGTGGTCTGGGATTCACTGGAGAGGTGGCTGCCTGTAGACTGGTGGAGGGATCGGCTGCGAGAACCTCGGTGACTCGAGCTGTCTGTCGAAGAGTCCGTGCGAGTATCGCTGGATATGGATGGCTCCCGACCTGTGGGAGAAAAGAGAAAGAGAGGTGACCTTTTAGGTAATCCTGTATGCGCATATGTTTCCAGTTAAAGGCATGATAATTCTATAGCACAGGCTCTGCAGTATGCAGAGGCAGATTATAGGGTTGAAGGTCAGAGCTTTAAAGCTATAACCCCGCATGTTCTCAAATGATAAAGACAGATCAACCCGATCTGATATTTAGCAGAGTGTATCATCTTTGCTGTACCAGAGTCTTCACTGTCGTAACCAGCCTTGCTGCTGCAGTGCTGGAGCTCCAGCTGCGGGTTGGAGCTGGTACAGGGGTTTGGGCTCTCCTGCAGTATCACCGGCGTCCCACGGGGGTCAGCGTAGAGCAGCAGCAGGGGCTGATAGTGGCCTTTGATACAGCGAGACACTACGTCCTTCCACTTAGGGCCGATCTGGAGATGCAGAGCACACACACAAAAATATATATTTATATAAGCACACACACATAAAAAGGAAGTATAACTATCTGTTTTAGGATATAACGCTACTCATATTCCTCTAAAAGTAGAAGGTCAAATACACTTGGTGCTGCTGTGTCTTCATTGATATCATATTATCTCAGTCAATAATCTAATATGACCCTCATTGTGAACTATGATTGATAGTCTAGGACAGGTATATGCACACAAGTTCGTTCTGTTATTTCTGCTGAGTATTCATGAGGATTTTTTTAGCCTTTAAGAAAAGGACTCACACTTAAATTACATACATAATATGAACACAGTTCTTGCACTGAGATTTAAGCGCATAGATCTAAACAAAGACAGGGATTAAACCTTAAACACATAATCAATCTAAAGCTGCCTCTACTGCAAAAGACCTGACTGTGCAGCACTTAAACTAACATACAGCACAGCTCCTGTCATTTCTGCTCTCACAGGCACAAGTGAAGATGCAGCAGATGCTCCTCGTGTTGCAGCGTGCAGACTCGGGACTCAAACTACGTCTCACCTCTTTGACGTGGGCGTCGTCGAAGTACATCCACTTGCGTATCTTGGTCTGGAAGAAGAAGGTGGAGTAGTGCTTGCCATAGTAGCACACCATGCCCACCAAGTAGAGCTCCGCCTGGCGAGCCCTCTCCTCTGTCACACGGTAGAACAACTACCGAGAGAGAGAGAGAGATAAGAGGGAGGGGGAGGAGACAAGAAGGGAGGGGGGCATGCAGGGGAGAGGTGTGCGGTATAAGAGAGAGAGAGAGAGGGAGAGAGAGAGACAGAAGAGTTAGTTAATGTGAATACAAGCACATTTTTGCTCACCTAGTATATGCTGTATGCAGTAATTCTTCACTCTCCTCACTTTCCTCTGCTTGCGAAGCGCACACAAACCTACAGTGCTGCATACACGCTGCAGTTTTTCAAGCGGAAATGATGCACGGCTCTCACACTCATCTCTTAGTAAGGTCACTTGCTCCAGATGATACTGCTAGTAACATGCACAGACAAAGGCAGTGTATTGATAGCCATATGTATAATTCTAGCCATTGTGCTTTGATGAACCATATATCTCCATGATTCAACATAATAAGCTAGAATAAATCTAGTCCTGCAACCAGCAAATGCTTTCATTATTTATTATTTTGAAATCTTTAAAGAATCAGAAAATACATCTTAACAAGTTTGCACAACCACAACTCTTTTGTCCAGCCAACAACCCAGAAATCTGCAGATAAACAATGAAGATCTGTATTAATTCCTTTTAAATTTAACAGCTGATTTACAGTTAACTAAATATAAAGTTTGGTTTACTGCAGCAGCAGCACTACAGTTATCTAATCTGAGGAGAAACGGGACATAAAAGTGTAAAAAAGGGGGATGGGTAAGATACAGAAAAACAGCAAGTGAAAGTAACTGTGGAGGCAAATGCACACAATTTTAATAGCTAAACACAATTTGGAAAATTCAATAGATAACACCTCAGATTTTCTTATTCAACAGCTTGTTTTTTTTTCCCTCACAGCTGCAGGATGAAAACAAGAGACAGAGCAGCAGGCGGAGACAGAAGATAGAGGGAAAAACTTGAGTCACTGTAACACATATTCATATTCACTAATCCATTATTCATGGATATCACTTCGGAATGCGGCTGGAGATGTAACAGGGGCATTAAAATGCATCAACATTACTCAGTCATGACGCCGACTATCAGAGGTCGAACACGTGTGTGTGTGTGTGCGCGCGTGTGTGTGAGAGAGGTGTAAAAGCTGTAGCTGTAAATGGAGAAGTAGCGTTCTGAGCTCTTTATAAGAAAATTGAAAGTCTGGAAGATTACGTCGTATCTGCACAGAATTTGTTTTTTTTAACATGCTGAACTTGCACATTATTGCAAGTTATTGTGTATTTGTTTACACACACACACTGAAAATACATATACATCCATGCATGCGCTTGTGTCGGACAGTTTGCATGTGATAATGTGCTGAAAAATAATTTATGCATGTGCTTACATCTAGCAGAAAGCAGTTTGCTGTAGATCAAATTACAAATTACTACTCTTGGTCCGGAAATCTAGGACTCTACTGTATTCTGATTTTTCACACCCTGGACCTTATTCAGTTTTATAACAACTCTCCAAAAGGTATGAGATATGCATAAATATTTTGTTTTATTGTAAAACCTAGGACTAGTAGACTGTGATGCATTTTCTCTTAAACAAAAGAGAGAAACCAATTTCAGTGTATGATTGTCAGGCTTGCGCTCTGGAGCATTGCCACTAATCTACCATGAACCCTTACTTGAAAGGACAGAAAACCAAAAAACTCCAGCACTCCTGCAAAACATTAGCATGCAAAAACACTCGGTATGCCAGTATGCATGCACTGTTAGCAAGAGATTACAATTATTTGGCTCTAAGCTTTTAAAAACATGCAAATTTTGCCTGTTGGTGGCACTACAGTAAAAGTGAGTTTTGTTTTTTGTTTTTTAATTGAAATCAGTTTGAGACAACCCAGCAAAAAAAAAAAAGGTTGAATTTACTGGTCCTTGAAATGACATCCCTTTATATCTACATTTGACTGAACCTTGAAAGGAGACCTCTTCTTCCTGTGAGACGACTCTATAAACCCCTGCAGCACTGTGCAACCAGAGTATCTGGGAACAATAGGCTTTGACTGTCCAGAGTGCAGTACAAATAAGCTCTGCAAGCAAACATTTTTAAGAAATCCCATCCAGCACTAGTTTTTTGCATTTGTTTTGTTTTATTTGTTAATAATGTGTTGCTGTGTAATTGCAAACCTTTCACACCCAAATACAATGCAAATAAGATGAGATAAGATATGCATACGTTTGCATTTTTGAACAGTAAAGTGTCATGCAGATGTCAACTAAACTTTTTAAATTGCAACAAATTTAATCTTAGACGTTTCCATTGTTCTGCAAAAAAAACAACAAATTTTCACCTTCACTTCAATAAAATTCAAGTATTTATGAGTATTTTTACCGACCCTGACTGGTTTTGAAATTAGACTTGAAAAGGCCCAGGGGCGTCTGGTGCTTGCTGGGAGTTAACAGCCCTTCTGATTCACATATACACACTGCACACAAAGCTATTTTCGCCACAGAATATTAGGGAAATTACATCTGTGTATTTATGTCAGTTTGGGCTCAGCTGCTTGCATAGAAACACACGATATACGCTAATTTTGTTCAAAAGAGTGTATAATGTGCGGTCGCTTACATCTCCCAGACGCAAGCAGGTTCCCAGGCTGTGTATGACATCCTCTGCTAGGTCAGAGTGGTCTGAATCCCACACCAGCCCGATGGACACAATCTCCGGTGAGTTCATCAGCACCCGGCGGATACGCAATACCTCCCCACAGTTACTCTGTGAGAGTGAAAGGACGAGAGGAGGTTAACAAACAAAACAAAAAAAGAGTGCGTGATTAAACAGCTTTATTCATCATGTGTGATGAGGCTACAGAGTGTGCACATCACTAAAGCCATCCCCTTTATTTGGCAGTAATGAAGACGCACACACACGGAAAACCTGAACAGTAGGAGCGTGAGGGACAGAGACAAAAGGCTAAAAAAAACAGAGAGATGATGAAAGGACTGTAAGAGAGAACGACAGAGGATGAAGTGCTGTGCTGAGTTGTATTTGTCCCTTGGGCCTTCTGTTGAGTTCAGAACCGTGTGTTCTGAATCCTTCCTTTGAGTCATGACCCACCACAGAGCTGGTGCACACAGACACACACACAAACGTACACACATGTACACACGCAAGCATGCACGCAGTGCTGGCAGAGCGGGCTCGGAAACAGCCTGAGAACACCCTGGCAACCAGACACTTTGCCAAACACAGCACTCGCACACATAAGCACAATCGCACACAGAACTCTCCCTTTGTGGGCGGCGGGCCGTCTTGCACTGGCACCAGAAATGGCAGGAAGGTATTTTGCCAGGGTCTGCTTCTCAATTCTCAGAAAGGGACACAAACACAAGCCAGGGAGCAGCAGCCAACCAGCACAGCACTGAGACACGAGGCTATCTGTATGCTTAGGACACATGGACGGGACACACAGCTTCAGTTAGCTCTCAGCGCTGAGGGGAACAGCCGCTGACAACATCATTCATCAAACGGTTGTGCAAACAGATTCGCTCTGCTTCATAATACAGCATTGATCGGTGCAGCCTCATCGTTGAATTTTATATGCAAAGATTTTTTTTTCCCCACCATTCTTTTTCTTTTTTTAAATCACTGTGGCCATGCAGACCTTTCCAAGACACGGAGAGTTATATAACAGGGCTGCTGGTCAAATGATACTGTAGGATCGCAGTATGCTGATTGTGGCATTCTTCAGATTAAAATGACACAAAGCTTGTTGTTGTTGCTTCCTGACAAATCAAAGAGCAGCGGAATGAAAATGCTTTCTCATCTTTAATAATGGAGTCACTGAAGAGATCGTTCATGGAGGACTGATAAACGCCTAAACCACCACAGCTGATGAGAGAGGCTGTAAACAAGCCAACAGTTTAGCTAGATTATGTAAACCGCTTTATTATATCAATACGGATCACAGCCAAAACTACAAAAATCCAACACACAGGCCCATTTTACAAGTCATTTGTCACCACCATGGTCACTGACTGCATATAATAAATGTATCATTATAGATAATGGATATATGAAGCCATAAATCTATGATCACTTATATGCATACATTTGAATCCTGCACAGCCAGCAGCAGCCAAGTACGTTAAATAATAATTCTAATTTTTTTCTTTCATTACATTGGATAGTGACATGTCTTATTTTTTCTACCAAATGAACAATTACAGTAACTATAGTAATAGATTACTTTGATGGGGTAACATAGCAATGCACTGCCCACGGTGTGTAGAGTTGTTTAAATCAGCTGCAATATAAAAAAAACTGCAGTCTAATTCTGGCTGGTTCTGAAGAAATTCTAGTAAAAGTTTAAATGTAATATCTTTTAGTGAAGCATCACAGATTTATTACAGCACAAAAATATAGTTTGAATTTGGCGCCCAGGCTGGCATCCAGGATGGGTGTCATGTAAACATGTTACATAAAAATTGGGGAGCGGGTGGCATGGAGGTGGGGTGTTTAGCACGCAACACCACACCACATAGATACTCCAGCATTCTCCCACAGTTCAAAGACATGCACGGGATTACGCTAAGTGGTGACTGCAATTTGGCTGCCGGTGTGAATGTGACAAATTGGCGACCTGTCCTGGATGGACCGTGTCTCACGCCCTGTAACAACTGGGATAGGCTCCAGCCCCCCTGTGACCCTGAACTGGATAAGTGGAAGAAAATGGATGGATAAAATTGGGGCATAATAAGTAAACAGCCCTCCTGTGGGTGGATGCTGAGGTGGTGGAAGGGTTGAAAATAGCAGGCAGGGATGCCAAGCAACAGCACTAGTACATCGGAGGGGAAGATAAGAATTTCTGCAGCTTAAATAGTGCATTTATGTTATATGTGCTCTGAAATAAATCACAGTATACACTCTGTAAGTCTTATAAGATCTAAATGTTTCATATAGATATATACACACCATTCCCTACTCAAAAAACATGAACGGGAGCACTGAGTAAATCCTATGAGTAAATAACGTGTCACATTAAAAGACTACATAGAAAACATGAACATTTTTATTTTCTTGTCACATGTCACAGTGATCCAGTATAATGTTTACATTTTGATGAACATCTGAAGAGCTAAAACACTGATCATCTCATCTACATATTCACTTTATTGCACTGATATTAGTTCACAACTCGCCAAATTTCAAATCGCCTGTGCAAAACTTCGCCATCAATCACATTATCCAGTCCTCGCACTGTCCTATCTTCAATCTCACACTTACAGTATCATCCAGCAGCCTCGCTTCCATCCAAATACCATCACTTTGTTTGAGCAAAGCCCAAGGTGGTATTAACAAAAGATCAGCGCTGCAAGTGATGAAAGATAAACACAGACAGGTTGTGTGTCTCCCGTGGGACTGCGCACACAATGCCAACGTTTACCGTGGTTAAAGAAACACTGGGTGTGTGTTAGTGTGGCTGCAGCAGTGGAAGTGGTGATTGTGCTGTGTGACGAGAGGGGCAGCTGCTCGCCCGTGCCCAGAGAGGAGGCTCTTTGTACAGATACTTTGGCAGACAGAGGTGGGTGTGTGTGGTCAAACTGGATCTATTCAGCAGCAGCACTTCCCCATGTGGCATCGCAACACACAAGCCTGCAGAACAAAGGAATCATTGAAAATTCCTCTGTTCACGTACGCCATTTTTTCTCTTCCCGTTATTGCTTTTACAGTTCGCATTTCGTGCACGGCTCTTACTCCAAAAACACTCCGTCTTCATGTATAATTTCAAACCGATCTTCCTCTGAACAACCAAACACAGTTTTCTCCCGCAAGAAGAAACTGATGATTGCCATCATTTACTGTACGGGAGGTCGACGAGGACAACTTGGAAAATGCTTCCCGTAATAGAAAGAGAGATGAAAAATGGGAAGAAAATGCAAATGAGCCGCTGATTATGTAACAGAGACCCGCCGTAGAGAGAAGGAGGAAAAATAACAAAGAAATGATGAAACAAGTGCAAATTATATTTTCAGAATGTGATTTTCACCCTGCTTTAGTTTCCTGATTACATTCTTCTCTTGATAAAAGGGAAGAAGTTGAGCGTGGAAGGGCACAAAATGAAATGCACGTTTTCTGTGCACGTTGAAAGGAGTGCACGTGCGTCATGCAAAAGTGTCCTGTGTGTGCACGCTCTCACGGGGCAGTTGCGTAGGTCTCCCATGTTGCTGGCGTTGCGGAGCAGTTCTCCAAACATGTCCGGCGTGGGTTTCTCTCTGCACTCCAGCATCCTCACTGCCTGGTTACTGCAGCATTGGATACACACACACACACACACACACAAAATAAAATCAGACACCCGGTGAGTGAATGCATCCCAGAGTTAGACCAAAAAGAAGGAAAACTTGATAAGTTTGTTTGTTTGTTTCTCTGCATTTAGATATTGATGCTGGTAATGAAAAATCCCTCTACAGTGGGTAACTTAGCAAGACAAGCACTCATTAGGCAAATGTGCAACACACTATACTACGAAGCCAAATGAAATTTACTCCAGTATTTCTCTCACTTCACAAACGTTATATTCTTTAAATGAAAAAATAATAAATAAGAAAAAGATGTAGATTATATAGACATGCATGTCAGCTGTGAAAAAAACCTTTTAAGTCTGAGAACATTTCTAAACCCTGTCTGACTGATGCTGATCTTTGACCCCACTGTAGTAATTGAGCATTAACCATATATCAGCATTACTGTTGAAGAAGTTCTTCTACAATTATCCACTCAAAAAGCTTTTCTTGTCCACCATAAATGCATTTTTTCTCTGACAATCTCCTTCACTAAAGCATAAAACAATGACACTTACTAATACTAAGCTCTGTTTATCCCTTTTAAGTACAATTGTCCTCTGAAGGACAAGCTCAAATATATGTTATAATTCTCTGTGAATACAAAACAAACTTTACAAATCTGTCTCAGGCTTGGTACCATGAATGGGATAATGCGTGCATTTTGTTTTTGTTTGTTTGGTTTTTGCTTTTTCTAGCGACATATTTCTTTCCTCTAAGAATAACAATTTTAAAAACCTGTCCTCCTCCTAGCTGTTCTCCTTGCCTCCTCTCACCTCTTCCATTAGCCTGAAATGAACTCAACCTCTTCTCTGTACACTCTCTCACTCAATTTCAACCCTTTGCTCAACCTCTCCTCTTCAGATACACAGTCAGATGAGGAGTCTAAGAAAGCAGAAAATACAACGACAACAACACACCGGCTGGGTACACTCTTGCACCGTGTGCTTGAACCACACATTTGTTTTCTCTTTTTGGTGCCCTCTGACTATCTTACTCATGCTGACTTTTGCATATTTGGTTATCTAGACTGTAAACAACAGGCTTCATTAAGGGTAAAAATAGCTTGGCAGTGCTCACAGGCACAAACAGAGACCAGTGGTACCTCTGTGCCCCACAACTACTTTGACATAGAGTGTTTATTTGTACTTTTGCCCCCTCCCCGCCATTCATTCCTCTATTTCCTCGGCTGTGTTTCATTTCCAAATGGGATATAGGAGGATCTGGCCTCTTATTTCTGTCTTGTTTGGCCTTTCCGGGGCCCTCACTTCCACTTATAGATTTATGTCGGCCCCTGGGTCCGCTAAATCAAACACCTGATTGATTACTTTCCCTGCACCTTATTTCATTGACTCGGCACATGTGCTGGGTTTTTTTGAGTACGCACACATCCTGCATGTGTATTTGTCAACACAACATCATCTACCTGTACATGGGGGAATCGTTTTGCACATCCTCACCTGCCCTTGCACGAAGATACACGTGTGTGGACGTAATGTGTGATTGCCACTCACGGTTCAGTAAGGGACCCGTGCAGGGAAGTAGGGAACACGCTGTACCTTCCTTTACTGCCACCCCGCCACAGCTTGCTGCCAGATTTACTGCAGTGTGTGTAGGTGTGTCTGTGTGTGTTTAGGTGTGTAGGTGTGCGTCTTGTCTTACCACAGGGATGTAGTGGAGATATAATGAACCATCTGAATGAAGGGCAGGGGGTCTGATGTGGCTCCACAGCTGTTACACACACACTGGAAACGAAAAGCATTCTGAGGTTCATACCAAGACGTCGCGCTCATGTTGTTTGGACGGTTTAATTAATGCATTCAAAAAGTGAAAGATGTAGCAGCTCTTTGAGGGCGCAGAAGGGACAAACATCCCCTTACCTGTTCGAACAGAGTCATGGCAAACTTCTGGTGTGGAATACAGTGTTTTGCTGTGCAGATGTCCTCTCTACTCTCTGCGCTGATATGGAAGTGGATTCGCATCAGGAGGTTCTCCTGAGAAACACGTGGGAAAGACATCAGTTAATGTGTGTGTGGTATGTACGGGAATATGGTCGGTTATAGTGTGGGTGCGTGCGCGAGCGCCTGTTTGATCGCTCCTCTCTGTTGGTGCTCTTGTTAATCTGACCGTGGGAGCTGCATCTATATTTCATAAGAAGCCGACGGATTCCCTGACTGAACACATTTACTACCAATCGATCAGACACCGCCTCTCAGGCACACACATAAAACGCACACGAAGAAAAAGAGAGGCACAGAAGTGGCGAAAAGAAAGCAACAAGAGGGTTTGAAAAGAGGAACGCGCCGAGGAAGTGAAGTAACAGAACCTGTGGAGTGTCACCAGAATATTTTAGCATCCGCTGCACGTAGAACTCAAATATTTTGGAAAGATCAATCATGTACTGTACCATTTCATGAACCCGATCGGGAGTGATTGCTGGAGGTTGCTGGCCGTCCCTAGGTGTACTATTCTGAACCAAGACCTCCTTGTAATTGTTTTGTTTGCTAGCACACAGTTTGAAGACTGCAAACACCTCCGAACTACTTACCGACTGTGAAACCAGAAAAAAACAGAAAGGGAGAACATTAAATTAAATTTGTGCCTCTTGAATCGTGTTGGCTGCAGCACATTCAAACTGAAGATGAACATTCTCAGTTTCCAGATGGTGTTGCACATCTTCAAGTTACACTGCCACAGTAGACCAACTGTAGTTACTGTGGGTAATGCATGTTTTCCCCTAGCGACTGAATGCTGCCAGGGGATGTTTTAAATGATTATGTTTTCTTCAGCTATCAGAAAGGAGTAATGATTTTATCTTTTGGTCAGATTGTTGGCCGACAGAGTAAGATAGCTGTTTAAGTTTGGTTGCAGAGCTCCTGAAAAGGCACTCAGGGGAGATGGTGTGTTTTCCCATTAAGTTCAATGTTTTTCGTAAGCTTGAAGATACATCAGATGAGATGACAAGGAATCCCTCACAGCATAACAGTGTAACAACCCAACAGGCACCGGCGGTGGAGTCACAAACACAGAGAGTCTAAACAAAAAGTGAACACTCCACGCTTGTCAAAAGGCATATTTCTTTGAGGCTGCTGTGCTCGATATCTCCTCTCCCCTGAAGGCTTCCGACTGCAGTAAAGATGTGGGAGTTCCTCAAACACTCGCTCAGATCAGCCTTTAGGCATCCCCTCACCTCTCTTATTTATGTGTGCAGGTGTGTGTGTACGGATAAATGTTGTCGCAGACTCACAAAGCACTCAGCAGCGTCGTCCATGATGCCCAGCTGAAAGCGCTGTTCGTCCTGGAAAGTCTTGGCCAGAGCGCTCCGCAGTGCATCTGAAGGCAAGACGCGCTCACTGCTGAACTGGAACTGAGCAAAGATACTCTGCAAACAGAAAGACATCCACGAATCTGTTAATTTCTTTTCTTTTCCTCAAAGATCCATTACTTTACTTTTTTACAGAGCAGATCAAAAACCTCTAAACACAGCTGCCCTGTAAAGAGGAACCATGTTCTGTCAAATGACCCATAAAACAAAGAAACACACAAACAAAGCTAGTTGTGATCTTGTCAGGGACAAAAGTGCTGCACAACAAAGTCCGAGTGGACTAAAACAAACGGCACAGCTGGCCTCGATATCAGACAGTATCAATAATAAATGGCATTTGTAGTGCACTTTTCTCTGACAAAAACAGCTCTGAGGGTGCTTTGGAGCCGTAAAACCAAATCAAACTGTTGCAGGAGGCTCGGAGGAAAAGCTAGGCCACTGAAGTGTGTTTTGAGGGCAGCGATCAGAGTGGAAGGGAGGATCTGTCATTTTGAAGAGGAAGAAGACGGCAATGTTTATGCTCGTGCAGGTGTAGCAAGTGTTAAGTGTTAAAATTGTGTCTCTCTTTATCATCACGCAACATCTCAGACTTTAGATGGTGAGCCACTGGAGTCCTGATCCCCTGATTTAGGCATTATACTATTCTTCTTCTAACTGTGCAGCTAACTTTTTAAATACGTTTGGAAAATTAACTGCTGGGAAAAACTGATAAAGTGTTTCTAATTTCTTTATAAATATTCCAGGTAAATAATTCCTGCCACAATATCATAATTCTGTATTTTTTGATCAGATTAATTTTAACAGGATTATTTAATACAATTAATAATTGATGTTTTTGGCATCAAATTTGTGCATTAAATTCAACAAAATTCATCTGAAAACCAAAGAATCGGCAACTGAAGATGCGGAGCCTGGCGGGGGCTGTATTTTGGCTTTTAGGAAGTCATTAGCCGTGTTTATAACACAGAGTAAGGCGAGAGAATAACGCCACAAAACAGTAACATTGATCATCTTGTTATTTCGGAATTTTCGGAAGCCTAACTCGTATCTGAAAATAAAATTAGATTAATGGCACAAACCTTGTTACCTTATTTGGTCAGCTCATTTTTGTAAAATTGCCTGTTTGACTTAAATACCTTAAATCCTACATGGGATTGTGAAATTTCAGCCAAGTTTTAGTGGTTGACAGGTTCGCTCCAATAAAATTGAAAGCTCTATATATCCAGAAATAATTCCACATACAGAATATTTGTTTTAATAATTTGGTAATATAATATGTGATAAAAAATATATATATATTTGAGTAATTTTGTAGATATTTGTGTAGAAATAATAGCGCTGCACTTACTTGGGTCATGGGTCAAGGTTGAATTAGATTAAATTAAGGGATTAGATGAACAACTGTCAATTCAATTTGCATTCAATTTAATTTATATGGCACCAAATCACAACGGCTGCTTCAAGTTGCTTTATGTTGTAAGGTAAAGACCCTACATTAACACAAAAAAACAGAGAAAAACTTAACAGTCATATGACCCACTGTGAGCAAGCACTTTGGCGAAAGCGGGAAGGAAAAAGTCCCTTTTAACAGGAAGAAACCTCCAGCACAACTAGGCCCAGGGAGGGGCCTGAGACAGTTGTAAATAGTGGCAGTAGCTGCAGAAAAAGTAGTGGCACAAGAAAACGCAGTCTGAAACTTAAGCGTAGTGATGTAGGTCTTAACACAAGCACTTCACCCAGTATTGAGTTCAAGCAGAGGCACCGAGAGCAACTTTTGACTGAAGCTGGACGAAGGAGAGCTGCAGTGTCCAAAGAGGGAGAGATAAAAGCATGGATGGACTTCCTCCAGACTGCCAACGGATAAAAATGACCTAATTTTTTGATGGTAAAAATTCTCAGTAGGGGGAAAGAAAAAAAAAAGCAAAACCGAGCAACTATTTTTGACCAACGCTAAAACAGCCCAAAACAGAAATAAACATAAGTTGCTCTGACGTGTCGGAGCAGTGGTTGGTGCTCTGCTGGTTTCTGTCCCAGTGGTATTTCAGTCACTGATTAGATGGCTGCGCTGAAACGCAGCGGGTGCTCTGTGTCTGGAGGACTTAGAAACAAAAAATAAAAATAAAAATATTCTAACATAGTCACAGTTCATCAGCATCCACGTGTCATGATTATGTCCACGTTGGTTCCATTTTTGTTTGGTATACAGAAATATAAGATCATGAACACAGTTAATTTATCTTAAACACCAGCAAGTATTCCTATTTTGTGACTGTTTTTCCATCTATCCTCATGTTACTGAATCAGTGCAGATAAATACTGGAATTGCTACATGTGATAAATTGCACTATGGTAAAGATTTTTTATTTGCATTCAACAAATGCTTATCTAGTTCAGGGTCCAGGGTGTGCTGGAGCCTAACCAAGCTGACAGGCAGGCTCCAGCTTGAACAGGTCGCCAGTCTGTTGCAGGGCTAAAACACATTTGACACTTAAAGTATTCTGAGTGGGTATAACTTTAAATAGATTAGAGCTTTGGGAAGCTCTGGATTAGAGCTAGGCAAGCTAAAAAAGTTAATCAGTTAATTCCTTAGCTTCTTAAAATCCACATGGACGCCAGCGAACCTCCTCAGGTTAGTTTCAGATTGAACTTTACTTTTACCTACATGCAAAACAGAAAACAGAAGCTGTTGTGTTTCAAAACTCTTGCATCCATTTCAGCCTAACAGTTCTTTAAGTGTTTGATACTCATACTGTAGATGAAGATTCTGTTGAACTTGTAAAGACACCTTCAGGAAATTGTGACTTTTCTGACATTTTACAGGCAAAACATAATAAAAGATAATTTTTTAATATTAAAACAGGCATTAAAACTATATTTTAAAAAGTGGTAAGACTTTCTGATTGATCCTTGAGGGGAAGCAATAGAGTACTTGTGGTAATATTAATTATATGGTAACACTGTATTGCATGGAGTATTGCACATTGTGTTGCAATGCCATTCTGCACTTCAACTTGGCAAATCTCACATATAGCACTGGGCAAAAGTCTTGACTGTGTCTTTTTTTTTTTAAAAACTGAGGAAACTGGACAATTAGGGGACAAATAAAGAAGTGGCAGGCATAAAAAACTGTCTGCTGCAGTCCTTAAGAAAAAACTCCAGAAAAACCTGGAGAGATGCATCAAGCCCTTCAGCTGATCCTCAAGCCATTCATCAACTAGGGAAACGGGTATAAAAGAGCGAGTTATGCTAAATTACTCAAGGAATGGACTGAAAATCTGTGGCAACAAGTCTTACAGAGTGATGAATCCAATTTTGAAAATTTTGCTTCAATATGTACAGAGTAGATAAGGAAAGAAGTACAATAGTGAGTGTCTACATGCTTCTGTGGAGACTCTGTCTCCATTTTAACCAGTGGTTTTGGGAATCTTGTAAAAATGCATGGAATCCAGAAAAATACCATCAGATTTGGACCCAGCCTCTGATTGATTGGCAACATTTTCCAGCATGACAGTCATCTCAAACACACCGAGTGAAAATGTGTTTGAAAGCATACCTGGATAGAAAAACACGCAATGAAACACTATCAGTCAGAGCACAGACCTCAACATTATGGAAGCGTTATAGAGAACAGAACAAAAGGCAGCCAACATCCAAAGAACATCCAAAGAAGAGCTTTGAATGTCCTTCAAAGGAGCCTGGAAAACACTTCCTGAAGACTACTCAAAGAAAGTTTGCCTGAGAGAGCTAACGCTGAGTTGCAGAATAAAGGCACTCAAACCCAATATTCACCTTTAAGCTCATTAGAACTGTAAAAATTGTTTTTGCCTTATATGCTGTATTGCCATGTTTGCACATGTTGGACCTATTTCCTATATAAAGAAAAAAATTAGGGGTGGCTTGAGCCTTTTGCACAATACTGTAGGGCTATTCTTAAGCTGCACTAGCCTTCCCACAGTTGCGGCTCTCTTCAAGCTACTTTGCAACCCACCTCCACCTCAAATCTGCCTTTCATGCCACCCTTTGATGTCTGCTCTATTCTGTGCTGAGTGCTGTTCTACAAAAACTAAACTATAACCACAAATTGTCTTTTGACTATAGTGGTCCTGACTGAATTACAAAAGGGCGATTCAGCAGAAAGAACAGAGGGAAATTTTATCCATCAAGTGTAAACCTATCGAAGACAGAAAAATGTTGCATTTCAGTACAGACTGTGATGGAAAATGTACACTCATTTGATTAAATTGCGTTTGCTGGAGGCTGCTCAATAATTTTCTGAAGCTTCAGTCAGCAAGAACAGCAAACAGTAGAAAAGGGAAAAGTTGCTTCTGAAAACACAAGTTAACTTATCAAGCAACTTTTTTTTTCAGTAATTAATATATTAATTTGCATCAAGCCATTTACCTAAATTAATTATATCTTTAGAGGTTATTTTTATGAAATGTGGGGAAGTGGTAAAAATCCTAAATGAAATAAATATAAATAATACAGACTTGATTTCTCAAACTGGCTTTCAATTATTATTATTAATGTCGTATCAAATTAAAAGTCAGATTCATTGAACCCTGCAATAACCCTCTGGGTTCCTTCAAAATGTATTTGCCAAAGCAAATAAGTCTGTTTGACAGACAGCTGAGAGTTCACTTCCACCAAACCTAATCTTCCTGTGCCTAATCACGGAGCAACCGACTTCAAACATTAAGTTCACAACAAAATTAATGTGAGTTTAAACTGGATTTTCAAGCCTGATTGCAGCACTAATCTTAGGTTTAGCCTAAATTAGGATCTAATTAAGCCAAATAAGCATTTAATGAAGCTGTGAAGTGTGATTTAGTCTGGTGCTATTAAGTTAATGATTTCTTCATTTCAGGTGTTATTTTTGAAATTGTGGACGCACGATCTAGCAAGATGGCTGTGATCAGATGGGCCGGGCATGTTATAAAATAATAGGCAACAATAGGCTTCGGTCTGTGTGTGTGCGAGCCGAGGGTTGGCAGTGGGAAAGGTAACGCAGTGAGGGAGAGAGCGAGCGAGAATAAGAAAGGGAAATAGAGAAAGAGAGAAGAGGAAAACGGAAAAGTGAGAGCAATAGGGTGTGAGTGTGTGTGCTGACTGCAGCAATGCGCCAAGGAGAATGGAGGGGGAATATACCCTACAGAGAGAGGGAGGGAGGAGAGAAGGAGGGAGGGGGAGGAGAAGGGGGAGGGATGAGGCAGAGTGAGTAAGAAAGGAAGGTGTGTGCGCGTGTATGTATGTTTGTGTGTGTGTGTGTGTGAACTCAGTCCGAGTGTGAGGGCAGGAGCAATCGACGCAAACTCCCACATTCATTCATCTTTCTGCTTCCCTTTTGCTCGTTTTTCTCTTCTTCACCTTCTTTTTTCTTCCTCTGTCTTCTTGCTCATTGCAGCATGTGTGTGTGTTTGTGTGTGTGTGTTGCGTTCGGGTATCTGCATCCAAGTGTGCGCATGTGTTTGTGTTGTTGTTGAGAGAGATAAAGTGTTGCAGTGATTTCTAAGGGGATAGCCACAGGCAGCCTCTGAACTTATGTTTACTACGAAGGCAGGCGCCTTCATCTGCTGCAGAGATCCCCCTCCAAAATAAAAGGATCCACAATCTGCATTTATGTCTTTGGCTCTTTAAATGTGATGCATGAAAATTTAAGCAACCATTAAAGTTCATCTGGCGTGTGTTTTGGCTAGTTGCTCAGAGACTTTTATCTCCACTGCTGTAGGGACTACAGCCACAGTGTAAGAACAATGTTACATCTGTTCTTTGGTGGGACGGTTAATGGAAACTGACAGGAAAATGTAAACGCTTAGCATGGTGACAATACCTTTGATTTCTACAGCTGTTGCACCGCACACCAAAAAGCTTGAGGGTGTGTGTAGGTGTGTGTGTTAGAAAGATTTGTGAGCATCTTAAGACGTACGTGTGTAGCAGCCTAGCGTGTTCGGCATACAAGTAGGACCTGCGTGTGTGTGTAGTATCCCAGCGTGGGCTCTGCTAGCTCAGCGCTTTCAGTCAGCCAATTAATTACAGAGAAGCACTGGAGACAGAGCAGCGTGTGGAACACACACATCGACACCGCTACACACACACATACACACTGGATCACACCACACAGCACTTCTCTTCACTCAGACACATATTTGTCATCACTGATGCAACAAATGGCGGAAACAGAGCTGCATAAGACTCGTTCACTACGAGGGTCTCACGATTTCACCGATCTCCTGTTTCTGTTTGGTTACTTTGCCACTGCTGAAATGATGAAATATAATAAATATTCATACATATAAATATCATAAATTAATTTAACCAGTACACAAGTCTATAAATGTGCTGCTTCTAAACACTTAATGAAATCTGCTCTTCACAGAACCACATGTTGTATTTTACACTATGTGCAGAAAGACAAAATACTGCATATGAGCAAAAGCCTATTTTAAATGCAACCAATAACAAAACAGGTAAATTGTGTAGATTAGTAGGTTTTTTGTCAAGTTAAAACCTCATCTTCACAAGCTGTTTTTAATAGTTTTTGAAGAAGAAAAAAAGAATAAAGGTCACTAAGTGGAAAGAAATCATACAAATACAGGCAAGAAAAAAAAAATAGTGTAGCAGCACTGCTTATACATTGCATGTCTTTGCCTTGAGATAGACTAGAGTAAGTGTTGAACCCTTTAAAGTGTGAACCATTAAACCATGAAATTGCCAAAAAAATCAAATGTTTTATTATAATGGACAGTTTATTAAAGTATCCGACTAATTTGTTTAAAAAACAAATTATATGTATAATTCCATATATGACTTTTAATTTGTATCGTATTTCCTACATCTGCCTTTTTTTAAATTGCTTAAAATGTACTGTGCAATTTATTTTGTCTCAAAAACTGTATGTATCAAATATTATACACTTGGCATTAAGGGGTTAAAGTGATCTGACATGAAAATACAAATGTGTGATACTCATTTTATACACGAACACCTGAGCTGCTTCTTACTCCTGCTGCTTCAGATACCTCTTTTGCACAAGTCCTGGAGCCTTTTTGAGAACAGGGTAGCAAAGAAATTGGACTTATTTTCATGGCAAGAAAATCATGGCTAAAAGAATCTGCAACTGCATCTGCAAACCGTTGCTGAATTCTCTTCAG
Source organism: Haplochromis burtoni (assembly GCF_018398535.1). Classification (NCBI taxonomy): domain Eukaryota; kingdom Metazoa; phylum Chordata; class Actinopteri; order Cichliformes; family Cichlidae; genus Haplochromis; species Haplochromis burtoni. The sequence goes on along the minus strand of NW_024582639.1, from coordinate 523,802 downwards.
CAGTGGATTCAGCTTCTTGGTAGAAATGTGAACATCAAGTCTGGGCGACAGCACCATGCTGGTTGTAATGGCATGCCTTGAGGTACAACCTTTAGTAACAATGAGGCTAATGTCCAAGACCAAACCTCCTTTGAAAATGGTTGTGTTTAAAACTTTTGTTCATCTGGTGTGCTTTTTTCTCTCTTTTAAAGCAAATAATCAAAAGTATTAGAGTGTTACATAACCAGTTGCAAGAATCCCCCCTGCTGAGTTGAAAGAGATAGGTTTCCCCGACCACTGCGTAAATCCATAAAATAATTTAGTCTTTAATTAGCTTAAAAAAAACCCAAAATGGTTTTGGTTGTTATATAGCATGAATAAATGAATATAAGGACATGTAAAAATAAACATTCCTGTGTGTGCAGCTCTAATTGTTTCTAATAATCTTCTGTTTGCTGTTTATTAGTTTGTCTTATTTCATTTGCATCATATCTCCCTGTTGATCTGTCATTTACTGTAATTAGTCTTCTCGTGATAACAAATAAAAGGAAGGACCCAATGAAAAGAAAACACAATAACATAGTTTTGTCGCCCTACACTGGTTGGCAGATAAATGTAATGGAATAATAAACTGTTTGCATGTTAAACCATTAAACTGAAGTATAAGTGAATTGTGGACCATAATGGACCAACAGAAACTGTCAACCAGGAAAACTGCCACAATGAAATACAGCAGAGTAATGGGCACTGCTTTAGGTTTACAGTAAAACCACTACAAGCCATTAGAGGACAAAAGGAGGGGATGTTTTACCTTCAAAGCACAGAAGATGCACGAGTCCTCCATGCACTTATGAGTGGTCAGCTGTCGAAAGCTTCTGCGGAAGATGTCAAGATGCCAAAGAACCTGAAAGACAGTTAATGAATTTATTATTTATCCAGTTTTCAAACTGGAACCAAGTCCTTTGTCCCTTTTTGTCTTAATTTTATTGTTTATTCCTTAGATTTCAGTTCCCTCTTGTTCCTTCTTTGAGCTTCAGCATGTTTAAATTTCTTGTTTTTATTTATTTTTGCGGGTTTGATCCTGCTCTGCATCACCGAGAGCTAGATTTTTAACATATCTGTTTTCTTATTTGTTTGCAACTCATGTGCTTCACATGACTTTTAATCAAAGGGTTGTTCTTGAAAAAAGGCAATTTTGGAGTCTCCCAAAGAGCCAAAGCAAAACATTTAGTTAATTTGTTCTTCATTTACTAAAAAATAAAATGCACTTTTGATTATTGAGTGATCAGAAATAGCAGGAAACTGCATTTGATTCATGTCATCTAAAATTAAATCATTCTGCTCCACTACCCACACAGCCCAAAGATCCATGTTACGCAAGTAAAACCCATAAATCAGATGTTAATTGAGCAATAAGTAAAAGTTTGAATACACCCTTCTTTTGGTTACTGATTTAAAAGCTTCAGTATGTTGGAAAAATTCTTAAAAGCTGAACTTTCATTATTTAGTTCTTAAAGCATGCTTGGAAAAGAAACACTTTGATCTATGTCCTTGAAAAAGATCCGATAGAGACTTTTTCTCTTTTGTGCCATCATATACTACCTGCACCTAAAAGCAAAATGCCTGCTTGTGTGCGCACTTTGTCTGTACTGATTTAAAACCTTCTGTCAGGACTTCTGGGAGAAAGGACGCAAACGCAGGACACAGAGGCAGGTTGAATAACAAAAAGCAAGCCCTTAATGGCTGTTATGAAAAAAGGAGATACAGGAAGTGCAAAAGACTAGAAAATAAAAACAGGGAATTAAAAAATGGAACAAAAGAGGAAAAAGATGAACAGACAGTGAGGAAAACACAATTCTATATACACACGCAGTCGATTAAAGATGAAGAAAGTTGAAAACAACTGACACAGGTGAAAATAATGAGGATTATGCAATCACAAAGGAGGGCAAACAGGAAGTAAAGCAGCTAAAAACACACACAGTCATTACCAGAGTAAAACAGGAAGTGGGGACAAGAAAAGAAAGAACACACTGGGAAAACATGAACTCTATAAAAACACAAGAAAGAATATCAGTTAAACCAAAACAAGGCCAAACTTGAACAAATACTAAATTAAAAACCAGGACAGCCAAATTATTGCGTGATTAATATGAATTAAATCTCGATTTGGAGCTACCTGTTTTCACAAGATTTGTTCTCTTTATTTCTGATGGTTTCGCTGCTTAGAAACTGCAATTGCGTCAGTCGCCATAATCAGTGGAATTACCATTTTTGAATATGCAGTAAGGCTAAGTTTGGTGGCGTGACAGCTCGTGGCTGCAGGTTGGCATAGTAACACAGCATGTTTTCTGGTATGTTGGTTTTGCAGGTACACAGCAGCCAAAAATAGCGACTGACAGCACCGCTGAAAAGAAAAGAGCAGGCCAGGTGCTCTGTTTTTCTGGAGTTAAAAAGTTTGACTAAAATCTAAAACAAATGAGATCCGTGAGTTTAATCTGCACCCAGCAGTGTGGCAAAACGAGCGCTTTGTTCTGTGTTTGAAGAGATGAGGCTGCTCACTAATGTTTTTGATGCATGGGCTCAAACAGACAGTTAAAGATGCAGCAGGGAATCCTCTTTTACTTCTTTCAACATGTTTTTCAGGTATTAACGTGGAAACCTGCAGTACATACATCATTTATATATGTGAGAAAGGATGCTTCAACCCCACGTGAACTATAGTTAAGTGCAGTAATTCATGGCTTAGTGTGATATTTTAACTTTGATTTAAGAGAAAATGAGACTGATGACATATTGAAAAGCTAAGCAGACATCAGATTGCACTCAGCAAGTGGACTTCCTCTTTTGCCATCAACCTGATCTGTTTACCTGCATCCAACCAAAGCCTGCCATCCTCAAGAAACCTCTGGTAGTAAACCTCTTCCCTTGTCCTTTCCGAACAGTTCTGCGTACAGATTTGCAAAATCTGTTTATAGAGGTTACTCACACTGTAGCTTTGAAAATAACTGAATCAAATGACTTTCAGTAATGTGAAATGATTGCAGAGAATCAACACCCAAGTCTGCAGCGCGTGATGGCTTTCAGCCATTTTCAGCTAATTGTTTTTTTCCATCAGCTTCCACTGAGTGTGCTTTCTGCTTTGTATATTTTCAGCAATAAAAGACAGTCAGCGGACAGAGCGATGGAAAACTACCAGCAAAAAAACTCAAAGAAACTAAAGAGAAAACAAAAAAAACTTGCAGAAAGGGAAGGTAAACCAGCTGTTGCCGTTCTCCCTCTCCTCAATGCATAGCTGGAACAAAGAGCTTTGAGTGCATTAATTCAGCATGATGTTAAAAGATAATATTAACATAGCAGTGTCCCTTAGGCCTCTACAGAGATCTGCAGAACAAATGCACAAGACTGCACGCACTTACAGTATGATTGCAAAAGAAACCTGAGCATTACACTGGAACGTGTGTCTTATAAAGAGAGTGATAAGTGGAAGAAAGAAAAGACAGCTGATAACAGACTGCATGCTGACGCCAGTGTATCCCTTCTATCTTCCCCTCCTCACTGTTTCTCCTCCTCTTTCTGTAGTTTATTTGGTCGTGATGAATCGGCTCCCTGCACAGCACTGCAGCAGCCACAAGGAGGGCACAATCTCTCCATGCCCATCTCTCTTCATCAGCATGTATCTACCCATCTCATTTTTCTCCTCCTCTAAGCACATCTCTCGCTTTGTTCCTCCCCCTGTCTTTCTCGTCCCTGCTATCATTTGTATCATTTGTTTTTCCTTCCTCTTCTTTTTTTCCCCCTTTTTCATTTCTTTGTCTTTCTCTCGCAAACAATGGTGAGACTGCAGGAACATCTTAGGGGGGAAAAAAAACACCAGTTCTATGCATGACAAAAACGATGACCTCATCAGCTAATGCTTTACTTGGTGTGATAAGTGACAGGATGATACCTGATGCACGAGTGCCAGATTTATGATGCCTTGGAAAAAGTTTGCACAAAGTACGCTCATGTGTTCACTGCATATTTGTGAGATTTATGGTTCCCTGAGACAGCACTTCTGCTCAGACCTGGTGCAGTTTTAGTAAGGCTACTTGTGCTGCCTCGGCTAAAGTCAAGAAACGCAAGATTACACAGATTACATGAAAGACTGCAACAATATTGGCTGCGGCTAAATGTAGATACAGACAGGTGGCAAATCAAAGGAATGTCTACTGCAGGAAGGAAACTTTATTCATCTATAAGATTTTGCTGCTTTGATGATGGTGGTGAAGACCGCTGTCTAACATCACAGAGGTGGTGATTGGCTTTAGAACAAGGGCCATAGCATCAATCAATTTTATACTCATCAACTCATTCAGTGAACCCTTGTGCCCTATGGATTGGGGAGCCTTGCCATATATCAGAGACAAAGGCGATCACTATCAGCAATGTCGTATTGATTTGGCCCAAAACATGCCAGCAGAATGGCCCGCAGGGGTACGCAGGGCCATCAGGACCCCTGACAGGAGAGGTCAAGGGATCAGGATTTTTCTCCTTTAATGTGTCATTCCACTATATCTGTGTTATTTTGGCAAATACAGTACCACACACTCATGTAATCTTTATCATTCTACTTATTCATGATTCACAGGAATAATACAGCTTAAATGCTCATGTTAAAATCAGTGTGTGAGCTCATGGCTCATTGCCTCATCTTGTTGTGTGCATCTTTATGGGATTTGCAATTTTTGGGGGTTGTGGTCTGTCTCTGGCAAAACTCCCGTATTACTTAAAAATACATGCAGATTCACCTTTTTTAAGAAGTCAAAGTGAGTTGAAACTCCAAATAGATTACATTTTTTGGTACTTTCTTTGAGTCATTATGGCCTGAACAACGTAAAATAAACTGACTATGGTAATACCCAACGCCTTATTTTCATTCTTGGACTCACCTTGAGTAGTTTTGCATGATTCACTGTTCAAAATAGCTCTAATTCACTGAGCCTTGGTGCTATTAATCATCAGTCTGAACACTTGCTTTAACTTGCTTCTAATTGGCTGACCCTTACAAACAAAAGGTTCAAACAGCAGGTGGGTGGAGCTCTGTGACCACTTTTTAATGAAGCCTACAAATGTCAATTGATTTGCTTATAAAGAGCTAAATAAATAGGTTACTATCACATATAAATGGCGTTGGGTTGTGACTTAGAAGCCTTGATAAACAGTCTTATTATAAATTCCTGTAACTTTAAAGGCTTCCAAAATGTACATACACACAGCTGCTGTCATTAATAATTGGAAACACTGTCACACTGAGGCATTTCCTGCACGTCAGCTGATCAGCATCAGCTGACTCTCTTAAATACCAATCACATTCAAACATCCCCCGGTAGTCTTCAATAAAGACAATAAGGAGGCCTTCATAATCGGATAACCGGAGCACCACCTGCCTCAAAGTGCTCTTAGGACTCTGTTGGCTGAATTCTGCCCTCCATGTCCCCAGCTCCTCCTGTTCCAGTCTCCTATTACCACATCTGGTAATGCCATCTCATTTCCTGTGCTTTTTGTTTAACACATGATACTGTTGTCATCGCAAAAGCGAGTTCATAATATCCTGTACTTTTGACTCGTGTATCTGTCATTTAGAACAGCAGTCCCCAACCTTTTTTGCGCCACGGACCGGTTTATGCCCGACAATATTTTCACGGACCGGCCTTTAAGGTGTAGCGGATAAATACAACAAAATAAAACTAGTACCGGTACCGAAAAAAAAGAAGATTTATTCATAACACACGTGAAAAGACCCAGGAAAACCGAGTTAACGATAAAAACGATAACAAAATAACGCTGAAAACCGATTAAAAACCCTGAAAACCACACATTTCACACCTGAGCCTCAACTCTCGCGGCCCGGCACCAAACGACTCACGGACCACTACCGGTCCGAGGCCCGGGGGTTGGGGACCGCTGATTTAGGAGATTATGCTCACTTCGAGCTTCACATTTTTATTCTTGAAGTTAAAAATGAGCAAAACAGGCTCCCTTGTAGTATTTCTAGTCCATGCTATAGTATCTAAGTGACTTTAGTCTCTAAGGTGGTTGATTTGCAGCATGATGCTATCATAATATATCACGCACAATTAAAGTTTTGTGGATTTGAATTAGGTGATACTGCCATGAAATTAAAATTATATGATGTTTTTCTAAGGTGTGATACAATAATGGAAAAGTCATAAGCCACCCCTCTTTTCTTTATATTTTAAATCCAAGGAGCAAGAATTTTAAAGAGGTCTTGAGTAGTTCTCCGGGCTCTCCAGAGGTTTTTCGAAGTTTATCTTCTAGACGTCGGCTGCTACTCCACTCGTTTTCAGTTCAGTCCTTGTACCTGACCATTTTCATTTTTTGGTTTGTTTAACCACTTAACACTGACCTTTAAATAATTCAAGCATTAAAAAAAAAACATACTTAAAGGATGAGACCATTTAAAGTCAACACATAACAGAAAACATAGCAGGAAACCAATTTTGAAATGTGTTTTTAGGAACCTTTTACTACCAGTCTATTTCAAACACATAATTTGATCCCATTTCTTTAGATAAGTCTATAAAATACAGCAAAATAAAGTAAAAATGTATCTTTGCAAACAAAATGATTTCCAAAGAGCCAACAGCTGAAAACTTGGCATATCATGGCATGCTGTGTGTCCTCAAAGAAAATTAAGGAAGTTGGACAATTAGAAGACAAAAGAAGTGGCAGGCATGAAAAACCTGTCTACCTTAGGTGAACAGTATCTGAAATTCATGTCTTTGAGCGATAGGAAAAAAAGTCCAGTAAAACTACTAAAAAAGGTCCCGAAAGGAGGTCAGGGGACAGGTACAAAAGTGAGCTGCTACAATAATCTGTAAAGCATAGTGGAGGCTCTGTCATTGTTTTGGCTGCATTTCAGCCAGTGGTGTTGGGGATCTTGTCAGAATTGATGGAACTATGAACACGAAAAAGTACAGTTAGATTTTCATCCACCATGCAATACCATCTGGAAAGGCTCCAAATATATCAAATTGAGGGATGGCTCACAACTTTTGAATAGTTCTTAAGCTACATACAAGTGTAGCCACACTACAATTTTTTCCTCTACCTTCCCAATGCTGATTTTATTTCTCAAGTTTAATCATCAACTGAGCTCTGCTCCAACACTCAAACCTGCTCTGAATTCTTTCATTAAATGATGACTTTCAATAAATGCCCTTCGTTTTAATTCCCCCCTGCATCAGTGATGAGTTTGCCTTTTGCATCAAATCACAAATATCAGAAATGCTTCAAAAGCCTGTTTTGTTGTCTGGTTCCTAGGATCATATTCAAACAAGTGCAAACCTCAAACTTGTCCCCACTGCTAGACCTTGAAATTGAGTAATGTTTTCTTTTTGAGTTTTTTTTTTATATTGCCTTATAGGGCTACTGGCATAATAATAACAACCATGCTAAATTTCTCCTGTTATTTGAATATTTAAGAAAAAGTGAATTCCTTCAAAGTTACAAAGTCAACGCAAAGAGGAGACATTGTCTCCCAAAGAAAACACTGCTGCTAAACTACCTCCAATCCCTTGTTTGCAGTCCAGGCTTTTCTTCTATGACTTATCAGTGTCACTATGTAACACATTTCCATAACGCTCACGTAGCGGCTAGTTTGGCACAGCCTCAAACAAAGAATAAGCAGCTACCTTGCACTCCGGCCTCTTTATTTGCTTGCCAGAGTCTGTAACTATAAAACGTCTCAGCTACAAATGTTCTGCTGTTGGCAGTCAGAGTGAACATAAGAGTCTTCGTGCACTCACAGCAACCAAGGAACTAAAGAATCAGTGCATTACTTTGATTTTTTTATGGACGTTTCTCTGCAACAAAATGTCCAAATGCTGAACATTACCGTTAGCTTTGACTGTATGCCCACTGAACAGAAGCTAGAGAATGTCAAAATGTTAGAGTTGAGTGCAATCAGAAACTGCAAAAATCTTAGGAGTCAGCAAGAACTGTGTGAATCATTTCTGCTAAGCCACAACCTGAACTCGGCTGGCTTTATTCTTAGCGTTCCCTGATGGTGAATACGTGAAAAATTAGAAGGATCACTTCCACCTAGTTTCAAGGAATTAGGCTGGGAATTTTCAGAATAATCTTGCTGACAGACAGACTAAAGGCAGCGGAAACACCTCTTCACTGAAGCTTGAGCGTCCACCTCGACAGGATCAGAGTGCAGAGTGACCAGTAAAGCATGCTGACCTGCAACATGGCATATTTAGCATACTGCGTCTGTTTGCACACACTAAATATTTTTCTTTACTATTAAGTAGTGTGGTGTGCTACAGCAGTCTCTACTTGTTCAGGGTCAGATTCTGATTCAAGCAGGTAGTGCTGAACTCTGACATCAGTACAGGTCCTGCAGCAATGTGCAGTGTGACAAATCTTACTTTACTTTCACTTCAGCTGTATAACTGCAGGAAAACCAATGCAAGCGTATGATAAAAAATTTAACTTTGCAATCCATACTGACATGTTTTGTTTTTGATAAGAGTCATGTAGAAAACGCTGCACATCTACAATCTTAATTTTGCTCTTCCCTACCACTGCATCCCACACACACACACAAGCACACGCACATGTGCACGCTGATGCCTGATGAGTGAACCCATGTTTCTTTTTTATCAAAGCCAGCATTATCCATACATCCTTTAGCTATGATATTTTTTTACCTGTGTTTACACAATGAAAAGTTGCTGAACATGCACTTTACCTCGGAGCACCTCGCTCATTATACTACATAAATTGATACAGGAAAAAAAAACACTGATGCAGCTGCTGTCACACAGCAGCTCCACTGCAGCAGCAGCAGCAGGAGGTTAACTTCTTTGCCCAAGGGGCCTTGAGGAGCAGGAGAGAGAGTATCTCACTTAGTATCGATGCACAATAGCAGTAAGACACTATACAGAACAAAGAGCAAAGCTTTTTTTTACAGCTAGCTGCTGAATGGACTGGTTGACGGTGTTTTTTTTTAATGTTAACAAGATCTTAAAAACGTGATTTATAAATATTCATGAAATAAATGAACATAAATGAATAAATAATATGTGATAATGGTTTGTTTCAGTGTAAAAAAAAAAAGAATATTTTTGGATTTCAGGCAGAAAAAGTAGGGCTCTGTGAAAATAAAATGTTTCCCTATTAGAGACGTGGCATTTGTACAATTTTACATTAAAAAAAACTAAAATAATTTCTGCAACAATAATGTTTGGTTGCAGGATAACTGCTGATGAAGCAAGTTCTAAAGCTGAAATCTGATGTCTAATTGTTAATCTCACCTGCCAACAGACAGTTAATACAAGCAAAAACGCCCACATGAGCACCCCCCCCCACACACACACACACACACACACACACACAGTAAAGTACTGCCAACTGCAGCTCAGTTCTTTAACACTGCCTCAGTTTATCCTCACTCATCTGTGTCCTGCTAAAAACATCCTCTCCCCATTCTGTGTGTGCATGTGTGTGCACATGTGTGTGTGTCCTTGAAGTGGCCCACTTCCTTTGGTGCTGAAGCTGCACTGCATGCCTCTGTTGAGGCATTTTCTTTATTTCGCAAAAAAACCCAAACTATATGTCCTTCACTTTGTCTTTTCATCTCTCTCCCTCTCCCCCCACTCCCTTCTTTGCTCTTCACAAACATTCTGTTCTTTCTTCTTACCTTATTGGACTCTTTAATTCCTTTATACCTCTGAGCGGCATCCCCTTCGGTCTTCTCCTTGGTTTTTTCATACTGCATACTCCTCATCCCTTTCTTCTCTACTCCTCCTTCAGCAACTTTTCCTCTTCACATCTATCCCTCTGCTCTCTCCGACTCTCCCTAAGCTTCTGCCCCGCCACCCCCCTCCCTCTTCAGCTAACTTCTCTCTTTTCTTACTCTCTCTCTCTCTCCGTCGCTCTCTTTCAAGCCAGTACTCAAGAGGTATTTACTGTGTGTGTGTCTGTGTGCGTATGTGTGTTCATGTGAGGGCAGGTATGTTTGTGCCAGCTGGAAGTCTTGGGAGGAGGGAAGCA
>NW_024582639.1:510645-513738 GCF_018398535.1 Haplochromis burtoni | reverse complement strand
TGTGTGTGTGTGTGTGTGTGTGTGTGTGTGTGTGTGTGTGTGTGTGTGTGTGTGTGTGTGAGGAGATGCAGCAGCACAGCATAAGCATCCACATACTCAGACTGGATGTCCACACTGAAGCCAGACGGTCAGCCGTGCCAAAACCAACCGAAACACGCAAACCCTCGTTAATATGGCACTAATCTCATCCCCGTCGCGCTTTAAGAGTAATTTACTGCAGTGCGAGGGTAGGCTTGTGACCACTGGCTTCATGAAAGTGTGTGTTAGCATTGTGCATTATGTCCTAAATGTGAAAATATAGACACAGATGTTGAAAAATGAGTTTTTATATAAGAAAGTAGTTGCTATTTTTTGCCAATAGTACACAAACTTAACTGAAACATTTTCACTGTAAAGGCTTTCAGAGAAACACAGATTTGGAGAAATAATCACCTGTATTTTGTGCTTTTCTTACATAGAAGAGTGCGTTGTTAAGCAGCCAGAAAGTATTTGGAGCTGTGTAATTTATTATTCTTTATCACTATAGATAAAAATGCAGCTTTTCTTACAGAGTCTACATATTTAAGAGGAAGGTAAATGGAACAGAAGACAAGTTAAAGTGACAGATAATCAAATAAAGTCAGATTTTTTTTTAACTTCTAAGAAAACCTACGAATTTAGAGCACTTGAACTAGTGTGACAATTACTCATGCAGGTGGATTAAGATCAGGTGCCATTGAATACTGCTTTAGTCGTAAGAATCTCTATGAAAAACATTTTAACCCCTAAAACTTTCTGCCCAGAAAATGCTTGTGCATGTGTTTATCTGACTGACCTGCAGGGCGCTGTTGAGGAAGCAGCTGTTCTGTCCCGGCTCGTTGCTCAAGCCTTTGCTGGGTGCGATAGAGGTCATGGTTCTCGGGGTCACCAGCCCCTGCACCCCACCTACCGCTCCACCGCCCGACGCAAAGTAGTTCCTCTTCCACGACATCACTACCTGGACGCCCCCGTTTCCACGACAAGGCGGAGAAGGGGCGGGGCAGCAGACCAAACAACGGCCTCTATGTCACTCCCATGAGAGAGAACGAGGGAGAATGAGAGAAAAGCAGAGGAGGACAAAATGGACGGAGGAAGAGGAGGGAGGTGGCGGCCGTAGATTGAAGAGACGCGGTGTGTCTTAGACGGGGATTTGGCACCCATACAACCCTGCCCCTCTCCAGCCGTGTTTTTACTTTAAAATCTGTCCACTTGCATGAGCCAGCGGTTGGCTTTTTGTTTTTCTGTTTTTAGCTCCTCGGATTTAGCAGTTTGTGTTTAAAGACATGAGAACGTTTCCAAAGCGTCCTTTGGCAGATTCTGTCACATGGATTAGACAGCGCTGCTGCTCCCATGTGGGGACTCCGTCGATGCTTTCTTCTCCTCTTTTACTTTGCCTGCAAGACACAAAGACCAACCTGTTAGGACTCTGCACACACAACAACGAGCAACAAGAACCTTTAGCAGGTTTACCAACAGGTACAACTGTGGTACTAAATCCTGTTGACTCCATAGACAGAGTGATGTTCCTTTAGTACCAATGCAGCTGAAAAAAAATGACGAGGACTTGTAAAGACTTAAACAATAAACTCTGTTCCAGGGTGTTAACCAGATAAATGAAATGGTCTACCCCTCCTGAGAGTTTGTTTGGCAGATACAAGAATATCACTGATAACTATTCCCTCTATTGCCTTTATAGTTATTACAACACGCTAGCATGGAAACAACATGAACAAGTAATCACCACATTCGATCGCTCAAAGCAAAACTGCAACTTTTACCTAGACAGCAGCAACATTTGGTCCTAATCAGGATACTTTGGCACTTTGGCTCAGACTTTGAGACTAGATGTGGCCCAATAGTCACAACATACCAACCCAGTTTCATGGCATGGGAATAGTCCCACGTTTTGCCGCGATATCAGGTTGAACACACCTATTGTCTTGCACATGTTAAGTAGATCCTTTGGGTCACATGGGTTGCAGGTTGGGAACTCTGCAAGACATTTACAACCAATTTTTGCAAGGCCATATGATGTTGGAGGGTGAACTTGGTCTATAATTATGATTAAGTGGGTGGTTTGTGTCAAAGTATCATACACATGATTGCCAGGACTAGGTTTCCTAGCAGAACTCTGCGTGGTAACAAGATGATTAATGTCATTCCCTTCACATGTCAGTGGTATCAATGTAATGGCTGATCACTGTATACTTCTGAAATCTGTCTTGGCCTCTTTTATGGCATCAACACATAAAAAAAGGCAAAATAAAATAATGAAATACATTTAAACCAGCAAATTTTAAAAAGGCGGTAAAGGCTGTTGCTTTGCCATCATGTAAACATCATACGAACACAATAATATGAGGGAGGGTAGCAGTGCATCAGTGGTAGGACACAGGAAGAAATCTGTTATGTCATTTCATAATCAGTACTTAGGGACATTATCTGGAGCTTATGCTGGTTCAAGCATCAATATGCACGGCTTCTAAACATGCGTGTGTGAGATGATAAAAAAAAGGCAATCTGTGTGTTTGTTACTCCACAATATGTGTGCGTGGGTGTGTGTGTACATGAAGTTGCATAACACCACAGGGCAGTAGCTAGCATATCCGCAGTGCCCCCTCCACCCTCCCTCCCTTCCTTCCTTCCTTCCCCTATAGCTTCCCCACTTTTGGCAATGCTCCCTCGCCTGATTGCTGGGTTGCGTTACTGCCACAGCACCCCCTTGGCGAGAGGCCAGAGGGCGCAGGGATGCTGCGGCGAGCAGGTGAGCAGCGTGGGCAGTTGCTATGGCGATGGCCACATGGGATGGGTAACAGTGGGGTGGGGTGATGGGGGGTGGGATAGAGCTTGGGGAGGGGACATCGTGACAAGGATGGCAAGTGAAATGCATCAGAGCGAATACAGAAGGAAACATTATGCAACTGTTAGGCAGCAACATTGTCAGTTCATCCACTTGTCACAGTCACAGAGTTCTACTGCAAACTCTATCTATCTATCTATCTATCTATCTATCTATCTATCTATCTATCTATCTATCTATCTATCTATCTATCTATCTATCTATCTATCTATCTA
>NW_024582639.1:493818-510466 GCF_018398535.1 Haplochromis burtoni | reverse complement strand
AAAAAAATAAAATGAATGCTAAACTCAGTTACCAAATAGTGAAGTAAAATATGGGAAACTCTCTATTGTGCGTTTATCTTTAGTGACTCAGCTGCAAGTAAGAAGAGTTGCAGACTAATAGAAATCAACAGGCTGTCACTTCTGGGCTACTTCTATATTTGTGTGTGTGTGTGTGTGTGTGTGTGTGTGTGTGTGTGTGTGTGTGTGTGTGTGTGTGTGTGTGTGTGCTCATGCGTTTGTGTGTCCCCACATCTTCGGCTAGTTACCATGGAAATAGGCCAAGCAGCAGGCACGCGGGGGAAAAGCCGAACCATGTGATTTTACAGAGAGACACACTGTGCTGCACTGGTTGAGATAGCGCACACACACTCACACACACACACACACACACTCACACATGGGGCTGGCAAGTGATGATGATGATGTGTATTGATGCTAGAGACTTCCTGGAAGCCAGAGTGAGTCAAGGCACAAGTCATTCAAATTCCCTGACCCCGCACTGGCAGGCATAAGGAAACCAGGACCTGTGGATACAGCACAGACAGATGGAGGAGATTTTCCACGTGTGATGTTGAGGTGAGGACACTCTTTGTGTCATGCACCAAGACACTAACCTGTGACCTCATGTCCGCCTTATCAACTTGGTGGAAGTCAGCGCAACCTGGCTTTGAGCATGAGGCAGTTGTCACAGAGTGAGCAGTCACCTTTTCTCAGCAGTCAGTAGTCATTTTCAGATATCCATCTCTGCCAGCTTCTGATACAAATAAGCAGCGTGGGCTGTAGTGCTCTACTAATAATTTAACTACATTTCTCAGTGGTGTTGTGGTAAGGTTGCAGATTTCTAAATTTAATAACTTTTCAGCGAAGCTTTTTCTTAAGTAGTGCATTAGCATCCATTTTACATTTACAGAGCATTTCAGAAGCTGAGGATCAGCAACGGGTTCTGCTGCAGTCTGAGAGAAAACTAAGGGCCAGATTTCCTGCTGCAGCACCGCAAGTTGGGTTCTGCTGTGAAAAGTGGCAAGGCTGCATGTAAGAGGTGGGAAGATTTTTGTAACTGACCCTGTTGCATATGTATTTCTGGGAGTTCTTTTCTCAAGGCACAAAACTTAGAGAGGACAACATTTAACTGAAGAGTGCAAAATGATTTATTAAGATTTGCGACACGCAATTCTGCTAATTGCACCAATATTTAATGCCACAAAATGGCATATCTTATTTTTTGTGCTTCATATTGAGATGAATTGTCTGCAGCTGGGTTTAGAAAACAGTAGCTTTTATAAATTACCCATAAAAGTAACCCCACCTATGAGTGCTATTTGGGAATCACACTCACATGCTATTTTGCCTTGTTTAGTAAATCTCTCCCTAAAGGAGGATTCGGATGTATAAGTTGCTTCAACATTTTCTAGTGCATGTGCCTGACATTTAGCTGATATTGTTGTTCACTGACCTGTTGTAGGCAGGAACATCATTACAGCATTAGCAGTTGGCATGACCTAAGCCAGCTGCCTGTGTCTTACAGGGTGATTACTCACCACAATGATCAACTTGTACTTCATTCTGATGTCTAACAACAATCTGCAAAAGCCAGTTTCTCACCACAGTCATTTCCACAGGATTGCAGAGAGAAAAAGTAAGTACACCCTTACTGCTTCCATAGAAAGTAGATGCTGGTGTTGATAATAGCGGTGCTGATCTTTAGCAAGTGTGACGACCTTTATAAAAGCTGAAGTTTTGGCAGTTTACAGGTCTGGAGCATAAAGGTGTGTGTTAACACAAAGGTATGGGGCAAAGACATCAGTAATGAGCTTAAAGAACTAAGTCCTAAGCGCTACCTATCAATGTGGGAAGCGTCGTAAGGCCATTAGAAAACAATTTAAAGTCCACCATTCTCCTTAAAGTTTATCCACAACTGGAAGCCATTCAAGACAGTTGGCAGGAGTGGACCCCGAAGTCTGACTGTGCAATTCTCAGAGAATCTGCAAAATAACAGGTTTCCAGGAGAAAATATCTTTTCTCTAAAAAGAATATGGCAGAACAACTTTGGTTTGTAAAGATGTATCTGAACAAGCCGCAAAACTTCAAGAACACTGTCTTCTGGAAAGACAAAACCAGAGTTAATATCTTTGGCCATAATGCACAGCACTGTTTGGTGAAAACCAAACACAGCATATCAGTGCGAAAATGTCAAAGCACCTGTCATGCACAGAGGCAGAGGGGTGATGAGTCGCACTTGCTTTGTAGCCACTGATCCTGGATGCCTCACTATCATCAAGAAGTCGACCATGAATTTCTCTGCATGCCAAAGATTCAGAGTGGCTAAAAAGAAAAGTATCAAGGTGTTGCAACGGCAAATGTGATTAAAATAAACTTAAGAAAGCTGAGCTTAAACAAATGCCTTCAAAGCACACAATGATGTAGGAGCGCAATTATTGTACTAGATCTTTTCTCTGTGTAGCTACTTGAATGATATTCATCATCCATTCAATTAAAGGAACAGTTCACTCCTATTTTTTGAGAACTGCAAGGAAAAGGCCATCTGCTCCCATCATATACACGAGAAGGCATTCATTTCTATCTCAAAAACTGGGTAACTCACACCAAAACAATCAAGGTGAATAAAAAACACTTTTGATGAATGAAAAAATTGATTTAATAGTCGTTTAACTCTATTGAAATCTTCTGTTCTGTTCAACTAGTATCAACGCTGTTGATGAATGACACCTGAACGCACACAGCTGTCCACTGTCCCATGTAGACCTGTGTAGTGGCTCCATCAATGCCAGCCTCCATTATACTAGCACTAGAACTAATAAACTATTACCACTACTGCCACTAGTGCTGTTAATAATACATTGCTTTCAGTAATAATATTTTTGATGTCCCTTTCTCTTGAACTGTCTCGTCTTCTTCTGTCCTTTATCTATCTTTTACTCTTCTTCCTGTTTTTCAGCTTTACTTCAACTCATCAAGTGATACGCAGGAGGTTTGCAGAAGTTTATCCAAGGACAGAATCTGACGGATGGATGGATGCCTGTTTGGTCCCCGGTGCACTGTGGAGCCTTGTCTTTGATCCATATTGCGGCGATAAATGTTAACATTCGGTGAAAAACATTCCTCTACGTTCATCTGCTATTCTGTCGCTCTGTCACGTCAACATTTGACACTGTATGGCAAATACAGCAAGCTTTTATTGAATTTTCTCTTCTAATCTCAGTCCTGTTCTAAGACTTCTTTCCATCTTTCTTTGCTTTGGGAAAAAAAGTCCACAGCTTCACTGTGGTCTGTATTATAGCCGTTGGGTTTCATTCAAAGTATGTGAGCTATGATGTATCGACCAGGAAAAACTGAATGGACATATCAACACTTCTATGTCCCTCCTCCCTATTCAGCTAACTTGGGCTTCATTAGTTTTCCAATTAGGAATAAAAATTATTTTATTATTGAGTAGGTCAGGATGGTAATTTTAGTCAAACTGTGGACCCCAAGCCTTTTTAACCTCACATGTAATGAGGTGAGAATCGTCCTTAGAGGGATTTTTTTTTAGTATGTTTAATCTTTAAAGAATTCATGCAAGAAAAAACAATCAAACCAAGTAAAATTACATTAAAAAACAAGCAGTTTATGAAGCAGAAATGCAGTGTGCTCCCTTTTGTTTATACCGACAACCTCCAGAGAAATCAGATAATAGAAAATGTTATAATATGGCCAAAATATTAAATATATTAATATTTAACATTAAAAGTCGTGATATTGTTCTGCATCACATTCAAAAACCCTGGGTATTACTACACTGCTATTACCGCCACTCTTCAGATTTTCAGCCACTTCAGTGACGTCTGTATCTGTTGGGTGATGACGTCTGGCCCACAGCTCTCTCAGAGGTGTTGGGATTGTGCACAGAGCCAGTTTGGCTCTTCCACACCCAAGTAGGAAAACTATTAATAGAGCTCACTTTGTGAACAGGGCTATTGTCGTGTTCAAACCAGGCGGTGTCTTTCCCAAACTGTTGCCAAAAACTTGGAAGCAATAAGCGCACTACAATCTGAGCAAATTATACATCAGTAGCTCTTCTGAAGCTTGTGATCGCATTTTACACAGATGGAGTGGCCAAGCTTTAAGTCAGCAAGATTTCGAGTCCTTAAAATGTGTTTAAAATGCTTGGAAATCTGAACATTTGCAGTTTTGTCAGAACTGAAAGAGCTCCATCTGCAGAGTAAGACTGAGTGATACGTTTAAAGGATGCAGAACAACAACATCCATCCATTTTCTTCCACTTATCCAATTTGGAGCTATGGGGGCTGGGGCCTTTCACAAATGTCATAGAGCAAGAAGGTACACCCTGGACAGGTCACCAGTCTGTCCCAGGGCTAATACAGAAAGACAGCTTGTATTCCTCTCTACAGCCAATGTAGACTCAACAAATAATCTAACAGAGAACCCACGCACCTCTTAAACAGTTTTAGACCTAAAAATCGAATATTTTTAGGTCTAAAACTGTCTACCATGGCTGACTCCTCTGATTACAAAAATATAATGAAGCAGGGGAAGCTTGTTGGCAAGACTACCTTTATGTCTGACAAGTCTCTACTAAATGAGCCTGCAGTGACTCTCAGTTTCACAGAAACATCCTATCTCAGTTTTAAAATACCAAGATGGCAATGACAAAAGTGTTCGGTTTGGGCCTTCACAACGAAACTTCACTAACCAACAGATGATGTCACAGTGTCTTTGTCTTTTAAATACAGTATATGGTTACATTCACATGAATGACAAGTCCCAAGTGGAACTGATGGTGAATATTGGTATTTATTTATGTTGAACGCAGAGGAAGCGATTCATGACAACCAGAGATCACAGAAAGTCAGCGGTATCTGGCGTCATCAAGCAACGGTTGGATCCTAAGATATGCTTGTTTTCCAGTACCACGATTGTGTCATTTTGATGAGAGCCTATGAAGAGGGCTTTTGAACCAACGCAAGCATGCTCCTGTGAAGTCCTCCAAAAACCCAACAGCATGTAGCTCGGCTATGCGTAGATCGAATGCTGGTTGGTTGGCAAGTGGGCCAAAGAGGTTCAGGGAGTGCCAGGACACTTTTCACTGTTTTTAATCACTCAGTCCCACTTTAGCTAGTTTACTGTTAGAACTTTGCTCTTCTGCAGCTGGCTGACAGACCAGCAACAACACAACCAAGAGTAGCCCACAAACAGGCTGTTCATACCTCGCCCACGGTCTGCACTGCCAACGGTCAACAATGTTCACCCCATAACTGCAAATGTATCGTACAGTTGCCGGTTTGCATAAGCAAACCACCGACTGATATGGCAGGATGGTAAATATTGTTAGATGATTACCTAGGCAACCAGAAACTGTCTCATTTTATCATGTTTTTTCCTTTTAAGTTGTATTTCCCATCTTAAAAACTGACTGGGAGGGTATTACTTGACACTATTTGCTGTCTCTCTCTCTCTCCCTCTCTGCTGTGGGTTAGTATGGCTTGGTGACAGTGACACTGGTGTCAAGCAAGCTGAACAAAGAGCTGATACTGTCCCCAAGGACAATAGCCTGCCTCTGACGCTGTCTTCTTCCCTCTGAAGCAAACCTACAGGCGAGAAGTATATTTAAATATTGCTGTAAAAGAAAGACTCGATCTTTCAGAAACTGCACGCTGCCTTTGTTTGTCCTTTGGCTGCACTTTCTTCACTCCTTTCCATTCACTTCATTCCTGTTCTCTGCTTCTCACTTTCTTCCACTGACCTCTATTTTCCATTTTCATTCACTCTCTCCACTTCTCTCCCACCATTCATC
Organism: Haplochromis burtoni; assembly: GCF_018398535.1. NCBI lineage: Eukaryota > Metazoa > Chordata > Actinopteri > Cichliformes > Cichlidae > Haplochromis > Haplochromis burtoni. The sequence goes on along the minus strand of NW_024582639.1, from coordinate 504,654 downwards.
TCTGTCTCTTTCCTTTCAGTTTCCAAAAAAACCCCACATGCATGTTCTCACATACACGCGCACACACACACACACACACACACACACAGTGGTTTCCCTGTAATTGGGTTATGTGTAACTTCAAATAGCCCCGGCTGACAATAGGGAGAGCCCAGAGTTCATCCTCCCCTCCGTGCTTCTCCTTCTCACCCCTCTTTCCCGCTCTTAACTTATATTTGTGTATTTCATGTGTATTTGTGTGTGTGTGTATGTGTGTATGAACATACTGTATGAGCACGTGTCGCTGCATGTGTAAGCATATTACCGAGACGTGGTTTTTTTTTTTTAAAGCTTCAAGGTTATTTTCCTGATAACACTCTGCAACATTAAAGTTTACATGTGAAATAATACATGTAATTGCATGCACCCGCACAAAAACACACACACGGCCCATTATAGCTGTGCACATGAGCTCACCCGATCCTATTAGTAGAAAATAAGAAGAGTGATGAATATTTGCTTAATATTTAGGCTATTACATAACCATCAATATTTACAATGCATTCTGGGAATCATGTGCGATTTTTGCGGTTTTGGTGAGAGAGAGAAAAGAGAACGAGAAACGGCATTCAGGGTTGATGGAGGACAGGAATGGAAAGGACAGGAAGAAGACAAAAAGAAAAGGAAGCAATGTAAGTAAATGAAAAGAAAGGAGAGAAAAGATAAGGAAATCAAAGAAAGGAAAGGAGATAAAGAAGAAAATTAGAAAAAGAAAAGAAAGGGGAGGAAAGGTAAGAAAATCAAAAAAGGAAAGGAAAGGCGAAAAATTAAGAAGTTAAAGAAAAGAAAGCAAAGGACATTAATGAAAAGGAAGGAGAGGAATGAAATGAAGCAAATGGAAAAGAAAAGAAATGAATAGGAAGTCAAAAAAGAAAAGAAAACAAAGGAACTAAATGAAAAACAATGATAGAAAAGGAAACCAAAAGTAGGAAAGGAAAGGAAAGATGAGATCATAAAAGACAAGGCAGAGATTGAAGAAGAGAAAAAGAAAAATAGAAAAGGGCACTGCAGACTTGGAGAAAAAGTGGCAAAAGAAGGGAAAAGAAAGAGAGGAGAGGAATAAGTGGGACATTACGCTGAACAAACAACTATGGGGAAAATGAGAGAAAGAACACTCCAGCGGATGGTAAAGGTCATGGGAGACATGCAATATAAGCGTGTCGTGTCTTTACTCTCCTCCTTCATCTTCTCTTTAATCTCCTCTTCCTTATACCTCAATCCTCTTATAATCGCATGCATGTTGATCCAACTCTAACCACAGAGGCAGAAACACTTTAACTGAAACGCCAACAGCACACAGGCCTATGCTCTGTAAAGCCCAGTGAGCCTAGTGTTAATAAAGGCAACCTAAAAACAGACCCAAAACTCAAAGTTAAATACAAGCATGAAAGAAAACCTTTAGCCTTAGCTCTGAGGATGTTCATATCACATGTCAAGCTGCTCAGTCACATAAATCACCCTGATTAGTTTGAGTACTTAAATAATGCCAAAGCAAAGTAAATTCTCTCAGAGGGGAAGCCAGCATGTCTCTCTGGCTTTGTGTTCGGGGGCAATAAAGACAAAACAGTCAGAGTTATCTTTCGCTGCATCCCTGCCGCTTGGAGTGTGTCACAGCATACAACATCAAAGCAATCAGGTCATAAAAACACAGAAAAATCAGTGCATATAGGGATACGGCTTTGAGATGGTGTTTTTAAACTGAAATAGTGAGAGCGGCCATGAGTAGACAGCAAATAAGCAGGGATGACATTAATACATACACCCTTATGTTTATATTAACCTTAACTTCAACTAAATTTGGAGCCTTGCAGAGCTTTTCATCTCCAGAAAACAAAAACTGATGAGAAAGACCAACTTAAATGTCAAGGCGACATTTCAGCTCAGTTTGGAGGGTGACGGTGGGCTTCTGAGTGCAAGAGAGAGAGACACAAAAAAGAGAGAGAGTGGGATCTGAACTCCTCATGTGGAGGCTTCATCCTGTTCAACCAATGCTCATCTCTGCAAGGTTGTTGTTGTTGAAGTTGGGACTTCAGGAGTCACCAGAATGCAAAACAGACACACAAAAAACAAGTCTGCGTGCTCCTGCGTGATGACAAGCCTATAGGAAAACAAGGAGAACTGCCAGCAGCCTGTACCCTATTTCCCCCTTTTTTTTCTAAGGTATTCACGTGTGTGCGTGCGCGAGGCACGCGGCAGAAGGCTGTGTCACCGTCTCTATAATGTGACGGTGCTGAGGGCCGGCGCTGATGCGGGCCAAAGTCATCAATCACGCAGCTCGAAGCCGCAACATTAAATCACTACAGACCCCCACCCCGAGCGATGGCAGCGGAGCGTGAATCCGTCCCGGTAAAAAGCCGCGGTCTCTCGGTCATCCATCTATCAACAAGTACACGAAAAACACTGCCAACGCCAAAACATGCTCTGGCGCACAGGAGCCACGCGCTCAGTAGTGGCATGTAGCTTACCTGAGTGGACTTAGTGGGACGACCTGAGCAATAACACCTGTAACTCTGGAGAAACGAACCCGGGGCTGGTTTGATGGGGAAGGCTAATTAAAGCTGTGAGCGCCGTGCAGCACGAGGGAGAGCAGCTGCGCAGAGAGAATTACTGACCCGAGACCACCTGATAAAATAATAAAACTGACACGAGACAGAGCAACAGAGCGAGCTCCGATCCCGCCCCTGCTGCTGCTCCTGATGATGATGATGATAATGATGATGATGAAAGTAGTGATGATAATCATGGAGATTATGGTGATGGGGAAGAAAAAGATAGCCATCCTCTGAGACTGTCACGAGAGCGCATCTGGTGGTGGGGGGTGGGGGGTGATCACATCTGGCTGACACTCTGACTGCCTCCTCTCAAAATATCAAAAGAGAGACGCACGCACACCTACTCTGTCCGGTGCGGTCACATGCGTTTCGACCCGGTCTTTGTAGCGGTGATGCAGCCCGTGCGGTGCGCAGTGTGCAGGTTTTTACTCACCCCGGCTGCTGTCGCCGCCAGTCTCCGTCCGATCGCGTGTCCTACCGTGTGACTTAACGGGAGAGAGGGCGAGCCGTGGGCGCATCCAGCCCCCATCAGCGCCATCCAGCGCTGCGGTCGCGGTACACCGCTCTCGCGATACCATGCCATCTCCTCCAGCTCTCTCCGCTCCAATATGTGACGTAGCGCTTTTATCACGCTGTTTGCTCAGCCCGATGCCGCCGCCTTCTGGGCACGAGGCGCGTGGAGCGTGAGGATGGTGATGATGTCATCCCACGGCTCACCTTCTGCCCTTACCTGTTTTTGATCTCCCTGTTTTTCTCTCGTATCTGACCCGCTGGCAGCAACACGCAGAGGACATCTGTTTAGTTTTTGTAGCTGGAGACGTGCCAGCACCAGTTTAGAGTCACTAACAGGGACTGCTGGTGGAGCAGGTGAGAGGTCACGTGGACACCGTTTAGTTTGACACTGGGAGGTGCGCGTGAGAAAATAAAACGGTTTGAAGTCTTTCAAGAACATGTATGATTAGAGATGTGTTTTACTCGTGTTTGGCATCTTTATCTTGAGGGTCAATCGAATTTGCCCGCCAATAGCTATCCATCCTCTGCGCATATCCAGACCATCTCAGTCCTGCCTCTCTGACTTTGTATCCTAACCGCTCAACCCTGACCTGTCGGTGTGATGTACTAACTAATTTCTAATCCTGACCACTGAGGTCACTCCAAATGAAAATATTAAGTAGCTGTAGTGTGTTTTAATACTATTGTAAAAGGTATTGGAATATTAGGCTACATGTCAGAGAAAGGTGGAGTTAAATATTTCTAGGGATTTGCCTTTTGTTGAGTTAGATATAACTCCCATGCTCCTTTTCCCAGTAGCCATATGTTGTTTTTCCAATTTTACACATTTTCTACTGATGAAATCATTCCTGTTATAATTCTTATAAGTGTTGCACAGTTACACAGTTAAGTATCCTGAACCTTGCTGCACAACATGGCATCATTTATAACCTAATCAAATTTACAACGCCTGTCCCTAGATGTGCTTTTAATATACCTAAAATAATATGATCCTAATCTTGTGTACAGTGATTTCAGTTTGCACATTTTGCAGGCTGGGTGTTTCTTTTAAGCTACATGCATCAAAGCTTCTCATTACTGAAATTACTGAATTATGCTACTTTACATTTTTACTGTTGTAGCATGCCCATAGCTATTGGTCAATTATGCAAAATCATCCATAACCACTTAAACAGTTATGGGTTGCAGGCTGATGGAGCCTACGCCAGCTGCCCTGGGACAGAAGGGGTACACATTCAACAGGTCACCATTCTATGCAGGGCCAACAGAGAAAGACAACCATTAATGGTCAAATCAAATTTTCATCTACAGGAAGTTTAGAATCAACAATTAACTTAACATGTTTCTGGACTGTGGGAGGAAGCCGGAGCACCGAGACAGAACCCATGCAGGCACGGAAATAACATGCCAACTCTGTACAGAAAGGCCTCCCTGTATAAAATGATCCAAAAGCTAAAAGTATTATTCACTGCCTGATTGGTCTATCCAAGGACAATGTCCTTGTCATAAAGTCTTTACAATGTTTACTTAATTACTGGAATGGCTGTCATTACATTCCTTCTATACTCCACTTACCCCTTCTCAAAAATGAACTGCACAGTGGTTTACTTACATACTTTATTCAGGAACATTTTTTGCCAATTAATGTAATACATAATTTAAAATTGGTATTTTTTGTTTTGAGAAGACACTTTGTGTTAACTGTAAATATACTCACCTCACTTTTTGATGGATCATTGTGGATAAAGAATAGTCTCAAATAGTTTTAACAGGGGATCTTGTTATTTATAACTTGTTTGTTTTGAGCATGAATATTCTCTCTCATGTAGTAGTTTTCTATACCACAAACTTTAATCACTATTAGATGGGTTAGTTTGAAAAAAATGTTTATATATGTCATAGTCTGTGGGAGTGTCTGGGGTTTTTCCACCCGTGGCCGTTGGTTTCCTGTCCATCCCTTTGGGGTGGAGCTTCCTGTATCTCACCTGGGCCTCTTCTGCAAGCAATCAGCGGGAGAGCTACTTAAACCTGTGCAACCTGCCTTTAGTTCGTTATGCTCTCCATGGAGGTAACGAGGCAGCTCCCCTATGTTTAGAGGAAATTGTCTCCACGTTTTGGACGACCCCCCCCAGAGCCTACAATAACTCCCTCTCCGTCTATTAGGATGAGGCGAAAGGATCCCTTTTGCCTCTCTGTCTCTTGACATAACCTCCTCTGTGATCCAGTTTCCTAGGGCCGCCCTTCTCATTTCCAATTGCCACTTCCCCGTAGCCATTTCTAATCTGTCTCACAATCTCAGCTATCAAGTAAACACTCTTGTAAATAGTTTCCTCTGCTTCTTGGTGTCTGCATTTGGGTCCACTTCTTAGGCGAACTTTCAGTTCATGACAGTATCATGTTAGGTCATTAAGAGTTAGTGTAAAATCTTTCAACCTTGAGTTGTTTTCTTCCTTTTCTATTAATTTGTTACTTTCACATATGGAATGAGAAGCCAGCAGACATTCTCTAAAGGGGAAGTTTATTGCATAAATTGTTCTAAGAGTGCAGAGTGTTTGTCTGTTTCAGGTCTCACAGTATCTCATAATATGCAAAGTCACAGACATTCATAGGTGAAGATGTAAAGGCTAAAGGCTAAGACAGCACACAGTAGAGCAGGGGAGATAATTTGTCCTGTTCCATCACATCAATTTTAATAATTTACGTTTGTTTAGTTTTTTTTACAATTAAAGTACATGTTGGGAGTTCTCACTGGACTTATGAGTTATTAGGTGCTGCACATTTAAAAGCTCATCACAGGTCATCTGTCTCTCCGTCAAAGGGGATCTCGAGATCTGTGTGGATGTGTGAATTGTCTTCACTGCAGACCCAGCCGATGGGCGTGCGGTTGAACGAGGGGCGCGAGCGAATGTCAGGCTGCAGTGTGGGCAGAGGTTCAGGCTCCTCGGTGGCAACATTGAGCTCTGGAAGCTCAAAGGTCAGCAACTTGGATGCCTTGTCATAACCGCCGTATGGCAGTGCCATCCTAAGGAGAAAAAGGATGACAAGTATTTTTGGTGTTAAGCAGTACAGTAAAGTAACTTCCAAATTAATAACTTTCAAACACAAAATGCAAAAAAACCCCCCCAAAAAACCAAAAAACATTTTCTATTAAGGTTGACATACTCATTCCACACAACCCCTACGCATCAGACAGGCTCCTACTGTCAATCTTTTTAAATCTTATCTTAAAACGCATTTTTATTTACTGGCTTTTAATACAGCATGAGAGTTATTTGTTATTTGTTAATTCATATTTGGTGTTTGCTTTTAATACTGTAAGTTGTTTTATTATGTATGTTGTATTCTTGTACAGCACTTTGGTCAACGCTCCTGTTGTAATTAAATGTGCTATATAAATAATTAAACTATTAAACTATTAAACTATATTTTGCTGACTGAATGAAAGAATTACTAGCTTAGAGAGTGGTAAGGTGAGGATCCTCATGTCAGAGTGTACCTCTGCCACACAGTCAACTAAACTATGACAAAGACATCAGCACAACTGCTAATAAAACCTCTCTTACTTCAATGCAGAGCCGTGTCAGCACCTCATTGAAATTTACTGGTTTTATCAAACTCAGCAGAGATGTAGATTTTACCTTCTAAACAGCATCTTTAACATTTAGAAATTTACTTTTCTACTTAACTGTGAGCAAACATTTTGCCCCAGATGTCATTATCCTAATCTTATTTGAACCCTGGATATCAGTCCATTGCAATACTGTTTATAATTCTTTCGAAGCACCATAAGAGCAGCTGTATCCTTTGCCATTACTAATGGGTCTGAATAAGCAATAAACCTTGATTGTATTACAACACAACAGGCTCCTGGACACAAATATGTAAAAAGGCCTCCTGCATGGGAGAATCGATGACAGCTAAGCTAAAGTTCACTGTAACTTCAACTCTGCAACATTTGGCTCAAACCTGTTGAAATGTGGGCCGATTGGCAAAAGGACAACTATCCCTATCTATGTCTGCACCAACATACAGGCATAGATAGAGGACAAATATACATAGAGATACTAAATACTAAAAGGGAGAAGTCATTCACACTCAAGTAAAATGAGAAAATCAAGCCAAGCCTGCTGGCATGTAACAAGATCCAAAATAGCCAAAGTCCAAAACTAACCTCAAGGAGTTGGAGAACAACCTCAATGAGTCTCAAAGTAACTTCAAAGAGTCTCAGAACAACCTTAGTCTGAAAACAACCTCAAAGAGTCTCAAAGTAACATCAACATCAAATAGTGACAAAACAACACCTGAGACTCTCAATACAACCTTAAAGAGTTTTAAACTAATTTCAAGAAGCCTCTCAATGACCAAACAGAGATTTAAAAGTTTCACAAGACACAAAGACATAGGATCCATTCTCATCAGTTCTCCCATGTATGAGGGACTTTTACATATTTGTTTCCAGGGGCCTGTTTTCTTATTATACATCCGAGATTGATTGCATAATCAGGTCCATTACTAATCACAGAGGACACAGCTGTGCAAGAATTATTAACTGTATTACAATGTACTGAGATCCACGGTTCAAATAAGATTAAGATAATGACATCGGGGACCAAATGTTGCTCAGTGGTAAGTGTTAAAGTACATTTTGAAATATCAGGAATGTTATACAGCAAGTAAAGGCTGTGTCTGTGGTGAGTAAAGCCATGGAAACAGATGGGAAGTAGGAAACTATTCACTGCTTCATGATTAAAGGGAAAAAGCACTGGGTGTTGTTGTCATTATATACTTGAATAGTCATTCAGTAATACAGTACCTGTTGAAGCTCTTGTACTGATGTAGGTCTGGGTGTATCTGGATGGGTCCAGGCATGCAAGGCTTCATCGTGGCTTTCAGCTCCTCATTGTCCTTCATGGCCCGTTCCCATGGGGATATGTAGGTGCGTACATAGTCCTTCCTCTTCTTCTGCTTCTCCACCTCCTCATCCACAGTCTCCTTCACTACTGGGACATACAAGAACGGGGAGGAAAGAGGTGAGCACCACAGATATGACATGCATACTTTTAACAGAAGGAAGGCATCACAAATAGTGAAAAGAGAATTTCTGTGATCATACTTTCTTCCTTTGGCATCTCAGGCTTTGGAGGCACAGGGGGAGGGGACATAATCAGGTTCTGAAGGTTCTGCTGAAATATATTTAAAAATACAGAGGATATAATCTTATCAGATCACAAACATATATAGACAACACAAACACTTAGCGCCTCATATAGTCAAGTCAAGTCAAGTCAAGTTTATTTATAGAGCACATTTAAAAACAACCAAGGCTGACCAAAGTGCTGTACAGTAAATACAGAAGTCACCATGTTCTCGTTGGTCACAATGAACTTCTCGACTCTCTGCTGCCTCATCTTGAACATCTTGGACCCCTTGTTCGTGAGGAGGGAGAGCTCTTCGAGCATCACATCTTTGGGTGCCTTGATCTTGGTACCCAGATCGAACTCAGAGGCTTCAGGGTCTGTCTCATCGTCTGACAGTGTGCAGAGAGAAGATACCGTTACCCTAACTCACACATATACTATAAAAATACAGTGCTGCAGTGCTTCAAGGTGAATGTCAGGGACAAGTCATTCAAATTAATTGTATTTGTTATGGAAAAGTGGTGATAGTTTCTTATTTATTTGTTAAATATGTGCAATAAATTAAGTACAAAGAAATTTATAATACATTACATGAGAAAATTACGTGTAGTAATGTAATATTATTTTTGGATTACACTGCAATACCAGAAATGCCATTAAATCAAGCTACTGTGTCTTTCAGCGTAATACAATGTTGTAAGTGTAAAGCAACCAGTGATAATCAATGAAATTATGGCAATGCTGAAAGCAAAGACTCATCGAAATGTCAATATTTCAGCTCAAATGGATTTAATAGTGTTGCAATGGTTGGGTGAGTAAATAATGTTGCAGTGCAGGCTCTGGAGAGGCCAGTCCATGACTGATAGTCTTCCACTGTGTGTTTTTCTGTCCTGGTATGGTTTTGCTCTATTGGCAGTGTGTTTGGGATCGCTGGCATTTTCCAGATGGTTTTGCAATGTGGATCCAAATTTGACTTTACTTTTCTACCTTTATGACTTCATCTATTTTGACAAATTCTTCACTGGCCTGAATCCAGCACCAACCATAACGAAGCCTTCACCTTGTTTCACAGACAGATGTAGCATTTCTCTCCTGAACTCCTCCATACAAACTGACAATGTTTCACCATCCAATAGACCTGTTGTCACTGATTTTTCAGTAATTTCAACAACTGGCTCAGTGGAAGTGAAATACAACAAAGCTTAGCTCAAGACTTTGCTACTTTAAGATTGACATGTCGGTACATGTTTGTAGGCGGTTTCTCTGTCACATCCATCCCTTACCAGTAATATGCTTTTGTTTTTTCAAAGATTGAACTCGGGGTGGGCAAAATGCTCAAATCAAGCTCCAAGTGTTAATTTCACAAAGTCAAAACAACACAAGGCTTCAAAAAGTGATGTGTGATATCTTGGTGGTTATGTTCATACATATATTTATTCTTTTGTTGCAGGGAAGTTATAAATAAACATTTACATTTTTATCCACATTATTCTTAATTCATATTATTTTTTATTCTGAAAAGTATCCTATATCTTGTCAAAAGTGGTAGCTATCGTGTGGGAAAGATAAAATTGTTCAAAATGAGCCAAGGGTGGGAATGGCTGGATTAAATGAACATGTCTGCGTGCCAACAGAGAAGAGATCGCTTGCTCAACTTTGCAGAAATGCTGCAAATGAGAGGGAAGAGTCTGCTTCTGCCAGAATGAGTGTAAGAATGTCCAAAAAGTCTATCCTAAGCTAAGCTAACCACCTCCTGACGCCCTCATATTTAAAAAGTGGTCGTTTGGTCAAATACTTGGCAGTGAATAAGCATATTTCCAGAGATTGTTTTATTTTATTCAGTTTTATTAACATTTTCTTCATTTTCCCATTTGAATAAAATAAACCGAGCTATGATTTTTCACCTTACACAATTTTTAGTCATTAACATTGTGGATTCAGAGGTTTGTACACCCATGTCAGCGGTACAGTTATTCTCACTTAAACCCATTTGGGAAATTAAAAAGTCCATTTAAGTGCCTGATATTGAATGAAGGATGTACAGCACAAGTCTCAAAAGTGTAGGTTTTATTGTCAGGCTTCCAGATCATTGTTATAGTGATAAATTGGAGTAAAAACCTGCTGTGTGGTGTTAAAGGATGTGTTCGTGTGAAACTGTGGGAGTTCTAGGGGCTAAGAGGCCGTAGCAATATGGAAGAAAAGTGCACTGGGGGATTTCACTGCAGCTTTTGTGGTAGAACTGTTTATGGAGGGAAATCCTTATAACACACTGCCTCCCTCTTGCTTCTCCTCTCTCGGTGATGGAGAGATCTGATAGATTTTACTGCTCCACAGAGCTCCTCATTAAACACTCTTCTCATCCACTACATACACTCTGATATCACTCATAACACCTGGAGTTGAGCCATAAACCAATGCACATTCTCACTCACATACACACACACACAAACACAAGCACATCTATAAAGCAGGGAGTTGGCATTGCAATGCTGCAGAGAGCTGTTAGCAGTACCTCGTAAATCAGACTTGGGCAAGTAGGTGTGTAGATTGTGTGTGTGTGTGTGTGTGTGTGTGTGTGTGTGTGTGTGTGTGTG
>NW_024582639.1:397179-493798 GCF_018398535.1 Haplochromis burtoni | reverse complement strand
CAGTTTTTCAGGTTTCACTATCGTTCACCTATAGTTAGTGAGTGCTTTGCATGCAAACTACATGACAATCTGCTAGCAACCACAGCAAGGAGATTGTGTGTGTGTGTGTGTGTGTGTGTGCGTGCGTGCGTGCGTGCGTGCACGAGGGAGAGAGAGAATAATTGAGGCTGCTGAGCAGAGCGAACTCTCCCATGGGGATATTGATTAGAGTGTTAATTCAGAAGAATGTGAAACTGGAGCTGGCTGTTGCTGACTGGAAGAAAATTGGACAGACTGATCGAGGCAGGGGGTGGACAGATGGACAACATAGAGACTGACAGAGATATGACACAAACAGTCAGAATGACACAGCAGCAGGGATGATGGACAGATCCAGTGGAATTAACCAGAGCAAAATAAGGGATAAGCAGGATAAGCCCTTGAATGAATAAGCGACCGACTGAAAACAAACTGGTGGAAAGATACAGATGTGGCTGCAGATGTGACAGCAGAAGGACTGATAGAGAAAACAGCAAGGGACACAAATGGGGCAAGAAGTCAACAGATTGTTAAATGACACATCCAAGCATGTGCCCAGACAGAGCAGATTGCAGAGTTCATATCCAGAGTTTAGCAAATAATATTTTGTGGCTGTGTCTTTTTTTAAGTAATACTGTATTATGCAAAAGATACGTGCAATTTTAACATTTTTGAAATAGCTTTAAACACAGATACCCTGCAGAGAGGCTTTTGGGAATGCTGTTAGTTTGCAGGTATTTGGGTTACACCAACCTCCAACTCCGAAAGATGAAGTCAACATGAAAGTGGCTTAAAGTAAGCAAGTAAAATTTGTATTCATGTAGCAGCTTTAAAGATAGGTATCACAGAGTGCTTCACAACAAAAACGTTAAAATAGTAATAGGAAAGTTTACCTACAAGCAATTCTAAAAAGATCTGTTTTAGCTGCTTTTTAAGAGACCACAAAGTCCACACATCTCGGGCTCAGGAGGAGAGAGTTCCAGAGTCACAGTTGCAAAAGTGCCGTCACCTTTAGTTTTCAGCCTTGTATGATGCACAGCCAGCAGGCCCTGATCACTTGTCCTCAGGCCTCTGATGAGGATGTGATCCATGCAGAGCTCTAAATGTCAAAACCATAATCTGAAAGTGAACTCTGAAGTTCATTGGGGATCCAGTGTAACTGAATTAGCATTAGCGATGTGTGACATGAGAGTAACTAAGAAGACTGAGTGAGAAATCTGCAGGCATTCCAGGGAGGTGAATGGTGAATTACAATGTTCCAGATGTAACAAAATAAAAAACATGAATAACAACTTCCAATTCAGAGCAACATAGCAGAACTCAACTCAAGTGAAAAGTTACCCCATGGTTCCTCTCTTCATTAAGCTGGAGAAAATTACCGGCCATCCAACTTTTAATTCAGCATCGATGTAAGATCGGTAGCCAAGAAACATGGTGGGGCCAAAAAGAGGCAAACAGCTTGATACCATCTAAATAGCAATAATAAGAAATGTCCTTAAACGTGCTAAAAATGAACTGAAAACAGTGCAGGTATAACATAAATTATAAAGGCCCCAAAACAGCCATCTGTGACATACCATCAGTGTGTTTTCTTCTGTTTTTTAAATGGGTGGATGACAGCATCCTTAAAATAAAACAAAGACGCAGCTAAAATAGAGATTAAGAGATTTGGAGGATGGTTCCAATGAGTCTACTAGTTTTACCAGCTCATATAAAGAAACAGGTAAAAAACTTTCTAAAATAACAGTCCGAGCTGGAGTAGGAACAGACAATGAAGATGTGCCAAAGGAGAAATATTTTTTTCTTCTCTCTCTCTATATATAATATTCTAACCTCCTGTATACTTTAATATGTTTCTGCTTCAGTTTTTGGTGGGTGAAATTCTAGCAGTTTAATCTTCCACGACTTAGCATTAATTAGCAACTATGTTTGATTCCCAACTAAGCTAACTAGCATTAGCTAATAATTTAGCTAATTTTTTTAAGTGTCTAGCTTTAAAAAACAACACAGCCGTGGCCAAAATGCTAACATGTGGGGTCATAGTGGCTACATCCATCTTTTATACTGTTTAAATTGCCATATATTGCCATGTTAACATTTTTTTTCTCTCTAGAGCTGATTTGGCCCAAGTTAATAACTATTTGGGTAAATTGTGTTGGTTTATGTTATGCATGATTCGAGGCCAGGCCCTTTTGGCTGACACATGAGTCACTACGCAGCTGATGAATGAGGTTTTGCAGACACATGAATGTTAACCAAATGACAGTGAGTTGTCCATCATTTTTGGAGAGTGTAAAATTTGCATTCCTCAGCCAGTTTGGCGAGTGTCGTTGCTGGAGTTTGATGGTAGTCCCTGGGAAACCAGTTGCTAAATGCCCATTTATACAGACCAAGGGACTGGTCAGTGACCCCCAGGCGATCACTAGTTGCCAAGGAAGAATTTCCCAAGAAGTTGGTAAACCTCCTTGTGATTGCTTTGATCACTGGCAGATATTAGTGTGCACAAAAGTTGCCAACTTGCCCAGAAAAACATATTGGCTACTCTCTGAGCAGTTGTGAAACCGGGAGAGGAGACCATTTGTCACCTCTTGAAACCTGTTTGCTGCAACCATGCATCACAGTTTTTCAGGTTTCACTATCGTTCACCTATAGTTAGTGAGTGCTTTGCATGCAAACTACATGACAATCTGCTAGCAACCACAGCAAGGAGATTTTTTGTTGCAGCATCTTCTTTGTGACTGATTTCACCTAGTGACAGCCAGCAACCTCAAGGGACCGATCACCAGTGGGTGAACTTGTATCACATACAATACGGCAGACAGTTCTCAAAGAAAGATGATTTGTTAAAATGGTAGACAAATAAACCAGTGGGTAATACCAACATCCAAGAGGTGTTAGAGGAGTGAGAGAATCTCCAGATTCACAAGGACTCAACTTCTTGATACACGGTTAGTCAACAAGCTCTCCATGAGCTGTAACTATCTTTGTTACCACAGAGCCAGCCAGCTGTCCCCCTGTGAGAACAAACTATGCCCGCTTATCCTTTGGAGGTTTGTACGAGATTGGAATCGATCCAAACTGACATTAGGTTAGAGGCGAGGTACACAATGGACAAGCTGCCAGTCAATCACGACGCTGACACACAGATACAGACAATCATTTAGACCACGAGTAAAAGCAGTGCAGAGTCACCAGTTATCCTGGATGTCTTTGGATTGTGAATCTGAAGCAGAGGTGCAGCATTTTAACATCACAGCGAGTTAAAGTGTAACTTTGAAATGAAGATCACATGATCAACAGTATACTACTCTATCAATGGAGATTACAAAAAACATCCTATCTGCCGAGAAGGTGAACTAAACTAAATAAATATTGCAACTATACTCTTCCTGTGAATATAATAAGACATTTCCTGTCTTTATTTTGATACTTCTGGTGTTTTTGGAAACTTTGGAATCACCACTAAAATTATAAATAATGTTTATTGACTTTGAATAATTTTAACATGCACAGCATAACTTTGAACAGATGGGCTGGTGGATCTGGCATAATGAACATATTAAACTTTCTATTTTTAAGGTGTCTGTATTACAGAAAGTAAAATCTCACTACTTAAGCAGCCAATGTAACTAAACAAAGAAATGCACACACATTATAAAGCTTTTAGCTGTTGGAGCTTACACACATCCTCAGACAAACATATTGAGAGCAAAGTCGCCCTCTGATACTTTGTGTTGCCCATAATGGTGACAGATTTGTGGCTGCTCTGCCATCTGATAATGACCCACATCCCTCCAGGAATTGCTGCGTGCATGTTAGATATTGTGTTACTGCTTGGAACAAGTGTGCATGAGCGCGGGTCCTTATTTAATTGTGGTATCATACAACCGAATGCAATGATTTACACCCACAGAGTTCAGTTTATATGAGTAGAGTGGGCTGATAGCAGACAGGCACTAAAGATTTGACATTTACTAGATGGGATAATCACATCATTTGGGAAATAAAGTAGTGTTTGAGGAGCTGAAATGACTAGCAGAGTGTTTCATGTTTATACGCGGCATCTGAATATTTTGCCATTGTGCTGTATGTGTGCGTGCATGCATGTGTGTGTGTGTGTGTTTACCATTCTGGCTGATGTTGGACAGGTCAGTGATGATTTTGTTGGCCTTGTTTCCCTTGTTAGAAGGAGCAGGAGTTGTAAGGGACATGGCTAAAATACAGAACAGACAAAATATGTTTGAAACATTAATCACAGGTCTACCCTTCCACCACTTTTTTATACACAGAGAGAAAAGTACATGGCACAGTCTAAAAGAGATACTGATGGTAAATATTTCTCCTTGATCTAATAGTCAGCATCAGCTGTTTAAAAACAGTCGATCCTTAAGGACTTCCTATCAACAGCAATCACCAGCTACTTGCCATCTATTTGTCTGTTGCTTGGGATGAGCAGAAAGAACAACAATATATTAAAGTTATGATATATTTCTTTATTTTTTTTATGTTTACTATACTAATGCAGATTTTAAATTAAATTATATGGCATATGTGTAACATGCAGGTTCTCACATGTATTAGAAAAGTGGACAAATTATCACCAACTTCTGGTTCCACATTCGAGAATCTTTTCACTCACAGCAGTTTTACAATTTGGTTGAGTCTCATTACTCCTTTAATCAGTCTGGCCAAGGCAAAGCGTTGCTTTCACCTAAAAATTTGTAACGAACCGATTGTATGCTTCTTGTCTAACATATTTCCACATTTCACTCAGGGGCTGGTGGAGACCAAAATAGAGCTAAAAGGAGAGCTCAACATCAATCCATACAAGTACTGCTTTTGTATGTAGCAGAGGTGGAAGATAGTTAGCTGTCCAAGGTAAACATTTGGGGTGGATACAAGGGTCAGCTTGAAATCAGACTCATCCTTTTGATATTTTAACTTAATTCAGTCACTTAATCCATTCTTGTTTTGAAAGGCAAAGACAGTTTATACACAGTTTACAGCCTGTTAAACCACCCCAGGAGGTCAAAATACTTATAATATTTCTATAATAAACCACTATAAGGACCAATAAATACACACCAACATCACTGGTTCCATGACTTCACTCATTTTATACTTTTATTTCTTTGCTTTTATGCTTCTTTTTCTTTAATTTAATCATGTCTGCCTTTGTTTTTGTCTCTTTTGATTATCTTAAATGTACAGCACCTTGGTCGACAGTTGTTGTTTTAAATGTGCTATATAAATAAATATGACTTTGACTTTGACCACCAGAAAAAAACACCAAAAAGGCGTATTAATAACTACCATTATTATTGACATTGGCATAATTGCTTTTATGTTCTGTGTTAGACTTTGTATCCTAGGAATAAATTGTCATGACTTGTTTAATATACTTTAAGAGAGGTTTAAATGAATATTAAGAATTACTGCCCAAAGTTTGGATTACATCATGATAGGATTAGCAACTAGATAGTGGCTGGCAACGAAATGTAAAACAGCAAAAGTGTAAAATGTTTAAGAAGAAGATGCAAACTTAAGTTGTATATCAGCCCCAACAGAATCTTACTGGGCTCCCTAATTAAATAAGGTGCTCTTTAAACATAAAGTGTATCTCCTGCATTCCCTTATGGACACTAAGCAAAGGTGGAAGCTCATGCCTGTCTTGACTAACCACTCAGATCGAGCCTGGCAGTATATCGTTGTCAATTTCTCAGGTCGAAAGCAATTAAGCGAAGCTGGAGGTGAGTCTTACTAAAAGAAAAAGCAGGAGGGCCTGTCTACAGGGAGACAGTTAATGTAATTGCTTTTCATCTGCTGTAATTGAAGCTCGTTTCCTAGCCGGGGATTCAGTCCTGTGTGAGCTATTTTTATGAGCCCATGTTCTATAGCACTCTGGTGAGTGGGACTGTCATCGACATAAAACATACATAGAAATTCAGCACACACACACACACTCAGACACATCAACAAAAGCACACTCACACACAGATTTGCATTCAAATAGCTCTACTCTTGTGATTAATGTGAGTCAGTGGCTGGTGGATTAAAAACTGGAGATTACAGGTGTTTTTGGATGTTCTCTGGGAAATGCAAGATGGAGGCAAACTGCTGCGTTGATGCAACTACAGGAGCTGAGAGTGAAGCCCTGGGTCCTGTTACTGCCTCTCTAAGTGAAGACACGCTCCTGTCCCCAACGAGCAGCCTGTTTTAGCTCCAGATAAATCTCGAAGGGACAGCTGGGGAGGAAGGCTATCAGTCAGCACATTCCCAAATGCACACATACATCCTCGTGAACTAAAAACTCCACCGGAGAAGGCCAGATTCCTCAGGGACTACAGTGTTAGGTAAGAAGTTTAGGAGAGGAGATGGAATAAGCTGTCCACCAGCTGGCTTTCATGATCTGACATGGTTTAACTGATTTTTCAAGACGTAAAGTGAAAAAGGGTGTAAACAGTAACACAACTGCAAATTCATGCACACAACAGTATTAATTTAAAGGCTGTCTTAAACAGTTGCTGTCTTTTACCATAGCAAACAGTCCAGTCTGCAGTATACTGCTGAGCATCTGCTGCTGATACTCATTAATTCATCCAGCCACAGAGGGCTCATAAGGCCTCAGATGGGACTCCCTCCTGCAGCCAAAATCTGCTGACCACAGGACGTCAGCGAATTTAACTGGAACTGTCTGCTTGTTCTTAGAGGATCGCAAACTATCTGACAACTCAGTGGCCATCAATACCAGATAATCCACAAACATTCAAGGCATGTGTGAGAAAGGCTTTAATGGGTTTTGTCGATGCTATCGCACATTTTCACTTCTCCAGCGTCTTACCTACAAGACCCAGGGTGTCCGCACGAAGACAAAAGGTCCCAGAGGATGAGGAATCTAAATTCCCAGGTAGATTTGTATCCCCGCGCTAATATTGCACTGCCTGCCCTGCTGTTCGCCCTGCAGAGAGTGAGACTCTGTCTGGAAAGCTGCAGGAGGGGTGGGAGACCAGGGTGAGGTGGTGTGGGGTGGGGTGAATTGAGTAGAGGGTCTAGAGGGAAGTGGGTGTGGTGTTGGTAATATGAAGCACAAATAATGTATTTTTTAGTATTAGGTATCTATCTAACTATCCGCTCTACCATAATTGTTCCCATCTGTCTCTCATTTTCCAGCAACCATTCCAGCAACTTCCAAGAAAAGCAACTTAAATGATAACATTTTGCTGGTAATGTTCAGCACTGAAATGCTGACTAACAGCAAGGTTTCTGTTTATGTGTTTTTATGTGTAAGGGTTAGTCTCATCAAGACTGTTGTTCCAGTTTTAAAAGGTCAAGCTGGTATTGATGCCAATGCCATTATCAGTCCTGCTTATAAGTCTGAGTCATCGTTGATTCCCTTGTTGATTCTTTCACACTTTTCTCCGCTTAAAGAAGCAAGCCTACATAGGTTTTTGGGATTAACACTGTTTTATTTTCTGAACGCAGTGTCGAAACAGAGCTGGAAAAATGCATCAGGGAGTCTACTAAAGTCTTGACTTCAAAATTATCAGAAAAAACCATGCCAGCATCCACAAAAGGAGTTAACAAGCTTGGAGACAGGTGGTTTGATTTGAAACAACAATTCGGATCCAGTCCGTGATTCCCAGAGGAATTTCTGATTGTGTCTCAGGCAGTATCCTAAATCTTAAAATCTCAATCTATTTCCCTGGCAACAACATTGCCAGGGCAATGATACAAACATTGCAGAGATGAGTAATTCAGTGAATTCCTCCAGCCTCTTTAGACTGCAGGTGGATGTGGGCTTTTGATAACAAACACAAAAGAATAGAACAGGTTTGTTGAAGTTTATTTGCCTGAGGCCATTTATCCTCTTGTTTATATCTTTTACTCCCCCTCTGACAGGCATTTGCCCTTCACCCCGCAAACCTTTGGGAGTGATCAGCAGCTTCAAGCATTAGAAGAAGTTAGCAGAAGTTACAACTGCATCCTCCTCAGTTTTTTGGAATCAACCAGTAAGACATTATTTTATCCAGGGAGGTACATCTCTGGGACAAGACTATAAAGCCTCTGTATTTTAGTGTTCTGTCACTGAGTTTTGTGCAGGTAAGAAATGATGGTTGAAAAGCCCTCTGGGATCGACTGATCATCTGGAATAGACAAAAGTTTCTGAAAATGAAACAAAATTTTCAAAGCAGCTATAATCCATATTTGTAACTGCATACAATCAAGTTCTCTTGTGCTAATGAATATACAGAATTTTTTTCATTTTTCCATCAGCTTTACAGAACAGTTTTTTTCCAAGCACTGTTTTCAGGTGTCTCCACATATTTCCCTGGAGCTAGCAGAGAACAAACACAGATCTAAAAGAGTTAAATATATAAGAAACTTGTTTAAATATTAGAGCCATAAGATTTCTCCTAACAAAACTCAAATTTAAATGTTTAAGCATGTGTTTAAACATTGTCCTAGCATGGTGTTATTAGCTTTTCAGTAATAAAAAAAATTACAAAAAACTGAAGAAAAAGTTGTTAACTAAACTTCATGGCTATCCACTGAATTGCTGTCAACATGTTTGACTTAAAAACCTAAAATCTCACAGCGATGCTAGAGGGAAAATCTGCAAAATTCATCCAGTAACCTTTGAATACAGTCTGACTGCATCACAGAGGTGACATATCCCAAGAGACACATCTCTGTGGTGATCCTAAAACTGAATAGGTCAAGTGACCTCAACACAAAGTATGTGTGTAACTAGCCTTCAAATCCATCAGGAATTCAAACTCACACTTTGAGCATCTACTAACCTTGTTTTTTTATGACTAATTTACCTCTATCAATACTTTAACCAGGTGGATAACAAAAAAAGAAAACGTTAAAGGAAGTGTTTAGTTTTAAATAACCTAAAAATGAGTGACCCAAACTTAAAAAATTCAACAATGTCCCTTAAACCTGGACCCTTGACCCTAAATGGTTGACTCTGCTGACCCAGAAAGATGGTGCGAGGGAACGGCCTCTTTAGCAGAGCAACAAGAACAGGCTGGATGTATGAGGTAGCACTTCCTCTCTCTCAATCACATTGTAGAAAAAGCCATCAGAATTAAGAGTCGAGCACTGGGCCAAATAGCTGGAGATTAACGGCTCCAAAAATAGGTGAAATGGGCTCTGTATGTGTGTGTCACTGAGCAAGAAAGGAATTAACGGGGAAGAGGATGGCAACCAAAAGAGAGAGAATTATAGAACTCATTTGGTAAAAGGACATTTAAGTCCTTATATAGGTGCGGTTGCAGCTTTTATGCGGTTTAAATCCAAATTTAAAAATTGCATGAAATTATCCACTTACCTGGTAAGTAGAAAAAAATGTGTGTTTCCCTTCCACGCAGCATCTAAACTTACCTTCAGACCTGAAGAGGACTAAAGTTTACAGCTAAAGTTAGCACTGTCTGTCAACTGATCCCAGTCAAGGGTTAAAGGTTAGATCCCTTTCTGGTGCCATGGCTGGGTTTCACAGCTCCAAGGCCATCATGTGACTGTCAGTAAAGCACTTTGAAATGTATGCTATCAAAACTACAAGGACACTATCAAATACAGCAATCAATCATTGGAGCAGAAATAGCAGGTGGGGAAAAGGAATGTGTGTTTTTGAATTGATTTGTCTTCATCTTAGTCAGTTGATTTATTAAATATTCTGCATACTTTCAGGATCTTGAAGAATAAGGGAGTCAAGACGAATTACTGTTAAGATTTAATAGCAATGAACTGTAAAATCTAGGAAGAGACATAAACTGTTGTGGTGAAACATGTTTGCATGACAAATCTTACTGTGCCCCCCTGTGGTGGAAGTTTAAACTACTACGGAAACCACTTTCTCAAAGCCAATACTGCTGTTTTAATACCTGGCGTCAACGCTGCGTGAAACCTTAGAGAACAGCTGTGCTGCCAGAAGGATCAATAAATGCTCACAGAAGAGGAAAAAATTGGAAAAAGTGATGGGTGGAGGAGATAAGGGGCACCAGTGTGGGAGTGGGTGGTGACGTGAGGGACACAGGGAGAAACCGAATGACAGCTGAGGTGAGTCACGTCTATTTTTATTCAGCCGCATGTCTCTGTGGGAAAGAATCAAAGCTAAACAGACGTGTTATCGCTCTCTTGTTTCATATCAACTGATGAGAAATCAAATCTACTGTAAAAAGCATTTCCCTGGAAAACTACAGCAAACAAAGCACACACACACACATGCACACTGCTGCAGAGTGAAACTACAAAAACACAATCACTGAACACAAATTCTTAGAATATATTTATCAGAGCGAGAGTAACAGGAGCTACTTCCTGTCTGTAAAGCAGGATATCTAATAGGATAGCAACAGGTTTGTTTACAGAGTGTCAAAGCTGCACTTTTTACACACGTCAGACATCTTTTCATCGTGTCACTTCATTCTACAGCAATCAATCATTTGTTTCCTGTGTTTCCTTTTCATCCTTTCCCATCTGACATTTCTGTCACACCAGTTTTATCGTTACACATCCTCTACTCTTCAGTTTTTTATGTTTTAATTTACAGAACTTATTGCAGTTTACTCCAACTTCTTTCTTTCAGCCTTTCTAGCCGGTAGTTGATTTGCAATTCTTAAATCTTCCACACGTTCCAACTCTACTTTTATCATTCAGAACATAGTTTCTTTTAATTAGTATATAACCAAATACTTGAGATGAATAAATGAAAGTGATTAAATGATCAAATTTTCTACAAGCATGGCCAATCCAAGCAGATGTTGTGATTTTTATCACCAGCCCTTAACTGCAGCTTTAAAAAACAATATTACAACACTAAAAATGCATGTTTAAAAAAATATTGCTCTGTGTTCCTATAGAGCCCTTATTCATTTTGTCCAGTGCAGCTTCTTTTCAGTGCGTGGTGGAACTGGGACGCCAGACGCAAGGCTGCAGACCCAGGTTGGACGTGCTGAACCTAGGCCTGGGGACCCTGCTGGGTTGAGTGCTGCTGGAGGCCAGCTGAGGGGGGTGAGCAGGTTGTAGTGGACTTAGATTTGGAGTACTCTTAATCTGCCTGTTAGCCTGTGCAGCACTGGAGGACTGGGAAAATGTAGGAGAAGCATGAGCAGAGGAGAAGGTAGGTAGCCTAGGGAGTGGGGTGGTAGGTGCAGGAGGCGGTGGGGGAGACAGCAGGGAGGTGGCCCACTGAGGCTGGCTCGGAGGTGAATAGCACTGGAAGGGTTTGGCACCTTCACTGGGTGGAGGAGACATGATATCAGAGCGTCGGAGGGGTTCCCCAAGTGTCGTAGCTGATCGAGGTGCAATAACTTTGAGGGTGGGCCCTGTGGCTGTCGGTGGAGGTGTGGAGAAGCGTTTGACCTCACAGACTCGTGCTGTTTTCTGAGGACCACCTGTTAGTCCACTATGCTGCTGATGGGTGGAGGTGTCTTGGAGAGCCCCACTTCCATAGCTGAACAAAGAAGAGTTGAGCTGGTAGGGCTGGTGGCTCATGATGTCCACAGGCTTGAGGCCTGCTTTCTGCCCCTTAGGTCCAGCTGCCCTAGACTTCGTGATCTCGGGTTTCTTCTGTGCCTTAGGAGGACAGGAGGGAGATAGGAGAGGGTTGTAGTTGATGGGAGGTGGAGCACGGATATTGGATGAGTACTTCCATGTGGCAGGGAGGGAAGGTGTGGGTGAGGGGTCCCTTGTCTGAGCAGGAGAGTAAGGGGCAGCAGCAACAGATGGAGATCGCTCTACAATGTACCGATCCATCCTGTTCTGTCTCCGAGCAAACAGCTGGCCTCCTTTCCCTGCCAGCTGTGGCACTTGAGGGGTCTGTGGTTTGGGGGCTACAGGGGGTGCTCTGGATCCACGCTGTGCCTGCATAAAGTTGCAGGCCTCTGCCCCCAGCCTCAGCCAGTCCTCTTCAGGGCCTGATTCATGCCCAGTCTCCCCACTAGGTGTAACTCCAGATTCACCAGTCGGGGTTCTCTCAAAGCGGTCATCCATGTTTTGGACCATTGACAGCAAGTCCGGGTTTGGAGAGACATCTCTGTTCTGGACTGAGTGGAACATTGGCTTCTTGTTGCTACGACGACGGGCATCTTGCAGGATACCAGTGCGAGACGCTGGGACTGAGATGCGTTGCTCACGTGTCACCGGGGAATCATTGACAGGAGCCTGGGCAGGTGATGTAGCATCTGTCAAGTTATTGTAGGTATGGAAAGATGGAGAAGGAGGAGGCTGGGGTGCAGTAGGAGGAGGAGGTGGTGGGGTGTATTGGGCATGGAAAGAGGTCTGATTAAAATTTTGGGGGTGAGGTGGGGAGATGGGAGGAGCTGAAAAGCAGTTGGAGGGGGGTTGATTAGCAGAAGCAGGGGGAGAGAGATATGACGGTGGAGCCAGAGGGGAAAAGGTTTGAGCTGGTGAGGCACATGGCAGAGAACCTGCAGAGGGAGAAAATGGGATGGAAGGGGAAGCATGCACTGTAGGCTGTGGAGAAAATGTGTGTGTAGGAGGCTGCGCGAAAGATGCAGAAGACAGGGAGGAGGGAGGTGAGAGGGCTGGCGGGGGAGCGGTAACAGAGGGTGAAGTGTTGTTGGTGCTATTTCTTGGCGGGATATACAAAGATGTGCTAGACACTGCTCTCCTTGCATCTGATGGAGGGTGAAAAGTTGGGATATTCATTGTGGAGACAGCGGCCACAGGTTTGGATACCATCGTTATGGGCGTGGGCTTGGGCTGGGGAGGCCGAAACATCACAGAGGTCACAGACGCACGAGAAGGGGTGGAGCCAGAGTTGAAAGGCCTCGCCGTGCGGTTCAGAACTGCAGGGTTAGGAGTGAAGCTGGAGTTATTGTGTGAGTCTATGATTGGGTTGGGACTATGATTAGGAGAAGGATCAGGGTTGCCATTTTGACTTTGGAGGGGTGTCTGTGAGGGCATGCTCAGCACAACACTAGCCCGACTGACAACTGCTGACCCCCCATTGGTCAGAACCACAGCTGATGGAGACATGTGTGAAGGGGGGTGGTTGCTGTTTGGTTTCTTTGTGAGGCTGCTTGATTCTTGATAGGCTGAGCTCTCCAGTCGTGATCCTTCCAAACCTGGCCTTAGATTTGCAGAAGTCACACGTCCTGGGGTCTGATATGCAGAGATGTCCAGTTCTGCACCCTGATTGGTTGTTGGAGAAGTCGGTGTAGTCGATGGGCAGGCAGAGCTCCTTCTGTCCAGCAGGTCCAGATAACCAGTGTCCCACGTAGGGTCAAATGATCCCGAGAATCCCTCTTCCTCAAATTCTGAGCCACTTAGAATGGAACTTCCTCCTTCTTCCTCAGTCTCTCCTCCTGTCTCCCCTTCTGTGTCCCCTCCTCTATCTCCCTCAGCTTTGCCAAAGCAGGTGAGTGTGTACTTTTTGGCTCTCTGTCGGCGTTTCTTGAACATAAGCACCCCTTTCGAGTTGGGGTTGGGAGCATCAGTGAGCAGAGATGCAATGGAGCGGCATTTAGTACGAGCTTCCTTCACCTGTTTTTCCACCAAACTCTCCCCGCGCTGTAACTCTGCAAGACAAGAAGAGTACAGAAATAAATCAACTGAAAGAGAGCGGAAACAGAGGGGAGAAGCAGCAATGAGATTTTTGACGAATACAAAAAAAGACACAGGCGACAAGTACAGGAAACGTAACAATGTGATAGCGTGAGTAGTGGCTGATTAATACAGCATTATCACAGTGAGGAGCTGCGATGAACAGTGACAGACAGGAGTGCGTGTTGTGGATTTGGAACAAAGAATTCCTGCTGCTCTCCAGAGCTGAGTCAGATAGTCCAGGAAGGTTAAATCACAGTGTCTCTCCTGCACAAATCCTTGACTGTGCCTGTGTGCGTCATGGATTTTTGTGAGGGACATTTAACCGGTCACGTTTTCATGGCAAAAGCTTGGCCCTGTAATTACAGCATTTTAGGTAGAAGGCTAGTTTTAAGGTTAAAGTTAAAGTAATAGTAAATGATAGTTTTAGGTTATGTCTCCAGCAAATTAATGCGATCCAAAGCAAAATAGTTGAGGTGATGGAAGTGATGGAAACTGTGTGGAGAAACTGCATGTGCACATTTGTGTATCCCTGCTTAGTGCTATGCTATTTGTTCGTCTTAGTGTCTGGCTCACCTCACGTAAATATGCTACTGACATAACTGTAGACTGATGACTGATGACTGACCCTGGCACACACAACGTTGTGTATTATGTTAAAAGTAATAATGAAAATGCACTACTCCAGCACTTTAAAATATAGTCAGCAACCTATTGTTTAATTTTCTAACATTTAACAATAACTATAACATACTTACCATTTCTTAGCAATACTGCAACAGTAAACAACAGAACAAAAGCCTAAAAATTTTAGGTTTTAAAGAAGAGACGAAACAAAGAACAATCTAAAAGTAAGTAGTGGTTACACATGCAAAGGCTCTTCACTCTTCCTCCTATTTGTTACCCTTAAATGCAATAACTGAAGCGCATCATAAGCCAAAAGCCCACACTCCAAATACTAATAATATGTCATTACAACATGAAAAGAGGAAACACTGTTGTCCTATCCTCATGTTATGTGTCTGCTCTCCTGTTACTCCATATGTCATTTCAGATACTGTGAATTACACTTTAAATCTTGAAAAAATTTGATGAAATTACACCACAAGGTGCTACTGCACAGTCTGTATCATATTTTATGGCATTCCATCCTAACAAAAGACAATCTGCTGGCACTGCGAGAAGAAAAGTCAGAGGGTCACCAAAGCTATTAGGGTTCAGCATCAGGGGACCATGAAGGAAAGAAATAATAATAATAAATAACCATTAGGTAGCTGTTTGTTTCAGTCTGGTCCACAGTGCTGGTATCCTTTGCCATTCATAAAGCCATGCCAACAGTATGCAGCATTAAAAATAACTATTAATAATTTGTAACTTTTGTACCGTTTATTATTTGCATCAAGTCCCACAATAAGGAATATACACTGTTCAGATAAAGCACAACTGCATGAGCTGGTTTAAATTGTCTTTACAGCGCAGAATGGCACAGAGTTAACATTTTCAGTCGTTTCAGCATAATCAGTCAAGTCTGCTTACATGACTCAGAAATTTGGTAATTCTTCTTGATCTGAAAATAAAAAAACAAACATTTCACTCCAAAGTGATATGTCTTCCAATGCTTCTATAGTAGCTTATGTCTACTTCAAAGGGTGTCATTGATCTTACCTGCGTACACAGTCCGTGGGACTGTCTGTCCACCTACATCTGAACCTGCAGAAGATGTGAGGTCCCTCATCTCATGAGTGTGAATGCACGCTTGTCCTTGACCACCCTCAGACCCTCCCACACACACCCTAACAGTGTCCAAGTCGGCTGTGAGTGGGGAGCCGTTTAGTCTGTGTCTACCAGCCCTTCTCTCAGGGCACAGCCCATGTAAAGACCTTTGTCTCTCTCTAGCACCAAACCAACACATGATGTCAGCCCTCTATTCCTGTCGGTGTGACAGGCATCAAACACCTGTCTGGTCTCTGTCACAGACGCGCACACACAAACACACACACAAGGACGGGAAGACCCCATCACCAGAGGATATTTAGACACCAGTGTCAATGTGTGTGTGTACGTGTATATGAGTTCATAAAGCCAAATATAGGTTACAAAGAAAAGCGTGGTCATAACTCTTTGCTGATGTGCCGTTCTCTCCTGCTGACACCTCACACCTGACTAACACTGCACACACAGACGCATAACTCTTTAGAGCTAATAATCCCATACCTAAAACCAATGGCTGTGTGTGTGTGTGTGTGTGTGTGTGTGTGTGTGTGTGTGTGTGTGTGTGTGTGTGTAACATGAGAAAGGGCAGATCTCTGGACGCCACAGTCATGGTTCGTCCTATAGCAAAGGCCTCACCATACACCAAAGTCATTCAGGTCTAGGGCCTCTTGAACTGGATGACAGATCTTTCATTTCTGCAATGTTTGCTCATATTAAATCTGAACTCAGTCACTACATAGCTATTAGGTTTAATCAGCTATCATCCTTATTGCCTTGTTGAAATGATAGGTTAGCTAGACCGACTAAAGAATGCTGTAAGGAACAGTTAAGCACGTTCTCATCTTAACATTCCAGCAGAGCAATAGTTGCATTCTCCTATGAATCAATCTAGAGTCCCCAATAAATGTAATCTATACCGATGTGTATTTGGGATGTACTATATACAGTGGGGCAAAAAAGTATTTAGTCAGCCACCGATTGTGCAAGTTCCCCCACTTAAAATGATGACAGAGGTCAGTAATTTGCACCAGAGGTACACTTCAACTGTGAGAGACAGAATGTGAAAAAAAATCCATGAATTCACATGGTAGGATTTGTAAAGAATTTATTCGTAAATTAGGGTGGAAAATAAGTATTTGGTCACCTCAAACAAGGAAAATCTCTGGCTCTCACAGACCTGTAACGTCTTCTGTAAGAAGCTTTTCTGTCCCCCACTCGTTACCTGTATGAATGGCACCTGTTTGAACTCATCATCTGTATAAAAGACACCTGTCCACAGCCTCAAACAGTCAGACTCCAAACTCCGCCATGGCCAAGACCAAAGAGCTTTCGAAGGACACCAGGAAAAGTATTGTAGACCTGCACCAGACTGGGAAGAGTGAATCTACAATAGGCAAGCAGCTTGGTGTGAAAAAATCAACTGTGGGAGCAATCATCAGAAAATGGAAGACATACAAGACCACTGATAATCTCCCTCGATCTGGGGCTCCACGCAAGATCTCATCCCGTGGGGTCAAAATGATCATGAGAACGGTGAGCAAAGATCCCAGAACCACACGGGGGGACCTGGTGAATGACCTGCAGAGAGCTGGGACCAAAGTAACAAAGGTCACCATCAGTAACACACTACAACGGCAGGGAATCAAATCCCGCAGTGCCAGACGTGTTCCGCTGCTGAAGCCAGTGCATGTCCAGGCCCGTCTGAAGTTTGCCAGAGAGCACATGGATGATACAGCAGAGGATTGGGAGAATGTCATGTGGTCAGATGAAACCAAAGTAGAACTTTTTGGTATAAACTCAACTCGTCGTGTTTGGAGGAAGAAGAATACTGAGTTGCATCCCAAGAACACCATACCTACTGTGAAGCATGGGGGTGGAAACATCATGCTATGGGGCTGTTTTTCTGCCAAGGGGACAGGACGACTGATCCGTGTTAAGGACAGAATGAATGGGGCCATGTATCGTGAGATTTTGAGCCAAAACCTCCTTCCATCAGTGAGAACTTTGAAGATGAAACGAAGGCTGGGTCTTCCAACATGACAATGATCCAAAACACACCGCCCGGGCAACAAAGGAGTGGCTCCGTAAGAAGCATTTGAAAGTCCTGGAGTGGCCTAGCCAGTCTCCAGACCTCAACCCCATAGAAAATCTGTGGCGGGAGTTGAAAGTCCGTGTTGCTCGGCGACAGCCCCAAAACATCACTGCTCTCGAGAAGATCTGCATGGAGGAATGGGCCAAAATACCAGCTACTGTGTGTGCAAACCTGGTAAAGACCTATAGTAAACGTTTGACCTCTGTTATTGCCAACAAAGGTTATGTTACAAAGTATTGAGTTGTATTTTTGTTATTGACCAAATACTTATTTTCCACCCTGATTTACGAATAAATTCTTTACAAATCCTACCATGTGGATTCATGGATTTTTTTTTTCACATTCTGTCTCTCACAGTTGAAGTGTACCTCTGGTGCAAATTACTGACCTCTGTCATCATTTTAGGTGGGGGAACTTGCACAATCGGTGGCTGACTAAATACTTTTTTGCCCCACTGTATCTGCAGCTGAGTACTGCAGTTTCAGTGCCACTGCCCTCTTAATGCTTCATATGCTGCTTCAGAAAGTTTCTGGAAAGAGACACAAGTCATGAGAACATGGAATTGATTAACTTAAAGTGAGACGTCAAATCCAGCGTATTGTGGAAATATTTGTAAGCAAAGGATGAACATTCAAAATGACTAACAAGCTGCTCAGTAGATTGAGGACACTCTCAAGTAACTTGGAGAGTTTGGATTTTCTAGCACAGAGCGCACTGTGTGATGGCTCTATACAAAAAGAAACTACAAGCAGGATCAAGGATGAAGCAAAGAGCTTCCATGATCAGACTGTTGCTACGAGAGTACCACAAGACCTGAGGTGAGTGCTGCATAGAAATACAGAGAAAAACTCAGGTTAAAGATTGCCTGGCAGAAGCTCACTATCCCAAAAACTGTGCCAGTTAGCTGACAGTAACATCAGATTGGCACAGGGGGAAATTTTCATCTTCATCGGATATCCATGACATCATCATGTTGCCTAGGAACCACCAAGCAATGGGATAAAATGTGCCTGTAGCTTTTGTGCACCCACAGCATCCTCGCCTTAATTCCACAACTCATTTATGCTCACAGAAGCTGATGCCTAGCAATGGGATAAAATGACACTTTTTTCTTTTTTCTTTTCTTGTAATTTAACTAATGATTCACAAAGTGTGGACTCCAATTAAACCCCAGAAAGCCATTAAAATTTTTTAAAGTACATAAAATACCTAAAATTTTAATTTTCATTGTAATTTAGCTTGAATTTGCCTTTCATATTTTCATTAAAAGGCAATTGGATCTAAAAACAAGATGTCATTTTTATTTTTTATTTTTTTACCCACTTTGTTTTTTGTTTTTTTTTTTAGCTTGGTGGTCATAGAAAACTAAAATGGAGTAGTGTCATTCAGGTAGAAAGCAGTGCTATTAATGGAGCATGAATGAGTCAAAACTCTAAAAAGAAAATATTTCATTGTGGGCTGTGAGAAGATCAGGGTGGAAAGGTTTGGGTGGAACACAGAATTTCAGAATTTAAAATATGTTTTTAAAAGTGCAATTCACGACTGAACCGCCAATTATTATCTGATGAACAGAATCACAGAGAATTTACTGAATTTACTGATACAAGTAAAAACACATCTGTGTGACTTTCATATACACACATAATCACACATCTAGTCTGTCAATCAGAGGTTTGAATAGTTATAAATACACCCATCGGGGCAAATGCTCAGCATACTTACAGTGGGGATATGCTGCTGTTTCAGGGGACAGAAGAGGGGAGGTGGAATACCTCATGAGTATCTGGTTTATCTCACCCCATCACCACCAGCCTGTCAATATACACTTCAGTTCCAAGAAATGTCCACCAGAGGGTGATTTAAGACTACAAGCTAACTGCAGTTGGAGCCTTTTTAGACACACCAGAAAGAATCTTAGGAGTTGTAGTTAAAATGCAAAAACACAGTGGTAGCGACTGAAATAGCTGCTTTACCAGGACACCGGTGACACTGGTGGATTGTCGTGAAACTTAAAAGAAGTTTAGCAACAGCTACACGATATTACAATGGAGACCAAAAGCTGCTGGTTAGAATTTTAATGAGAAGAAGTGGCATTCACATACACAGCATGCCGTCAGGTATTAGCACTCT
The DNA here is from genome assembly GCF_018398535.1 of Haplochromis burtoni. Lineage (NCBI taxonomy): Eukaryota > Metazoa > Chordata > Actinopteri > Cichliformes > Cichlidae > Haplochromis > Haplochromis burtoni. The sequence goes on along the minus strand of NW_024582639.1, from coordinate 474,270 downwards.
GATGTCAATTATGGGTCATTTTCAGCAACAATGTGATTCTTTATGTCATAACAACAAATGCCCAAAATCCCACTTTTTGTACACATAATCAAATCTTAAGTTCACTCATTTTTTTCAATTCTTTAACTGGAACTGATTTAAAAAGTACTTGAAATGATATAGATTTAAATAAAAATATATACTCACTGGCTTGCCGTGCTTTGTCCATGTAGGTGGTGGAGAGTTCATCATTTACAGGCATCTGCTGTGGTCCCACCATAGGCACCAGATGTTTCCCAGACACTAACATTAGAGCCTCTTTCGCCCTTTCTGGAGACACTAGGGGTGGGCAGGCAAGCCCATTGCAGCCCCCTGCCTCCTGGAAGCCACTGTCTCCTTCTTCTTCTGCTTCCACCAACCCCTGATCGGGAGTCGGGGTGATCATGTGAGGAGTCAGCGAGTGGGGTGTGTGTGTAGGAGTGGTCCACTCTGTCTGGCGAGGCTGATAGATGAGCTCTCTGCGAGGAACACCAGCAGCACACTGGCCATCCCACATCGCCTGCGAGGTAACGCCTGCATCTGTAGCACTCTCATAGCTTGTAAAATAAAACAGGATGGAACAAAGCTAATCAAATTTATTATAAGATTAGAAGGTGAAAGACTTTCATAGTGGGTTAGCTAACTGTATACATCTTAGACTTTAATCCATATAATCCAATAATATATAATGTGTCGCCCTAAAAATGTTATTAAAATACGACAGGATGCCGAGTTTTCAAGGGTTTTTAGCAATTTGCTGCTGGAGCTCCACTTCTAAACACTAATAAAAAGTTTAAAATATTACTTTTTAGTCAAACTTCTTTTAAATATGTTAAATTTCTGGGAAGAATGATTAAAGGGGTGGAACGTCTGCTCTCCATCTCTTACCCACTCATCTCTGAGGTCTCCTCCTCTTCTTGCCTGTCGTAGCGTGAAGGTGAGCGTGCGTGAGGAGGTGTGCGACGATGCCGGCGGTGTGTGCGCGAGTTTGTGTCTGCGTCACTGTCTGTTTCTCCATAATAAGCCTCACTGTCTGGAGGGGAGGTAATACCCTGGGGTATCTCGACAGAGGAGAGGATGGAGAAGCTGTTGGAGTCTGCAGTAGGAGACAGGACCCTCATGGAGGAGAGGGGGGATGCAGAGCAACCAGAGTAAGATGAGCACTGCAAGCCAGAAGGTGCCCTAAAATCACAGGGATGTCAAGGTGTGAAAATACAGTTGGTACGATATGACAGCAAGACTGTTGTTTACTGTATGTGAGTGTCCCTGCTCTGACCTTTTGACTCTGAGCATTAGTGTGTTGCTCTGTTTATCTATGAGGCTCATGGCCTCAGCATGACTGAGCTCTGCACAGGCTTGATCACCAATGGCCACCAGCTCATCATGTTCCTTCAGTCCAGCTCGGCATGCTTTGCTACGCCTGCGTACCTGTAGAGAAGAAAAAAGGTGAGTGAATCATTTATATTTGTGCCCATGTAAAAGCAGAGCAGACACGTTGTTTAATCGTTTCAGGCTCTGCTTTGCATCATCTTTTACACTTTATTAGTTATTTGACCTTTTAGGTGTGAAACCGCTCTAAAATGATCTATATCATCAACCTGTTGTTACCTATTACATTATATTTGACACAGAGCAGGTCACTGAACCCTGATTCCTTCCACTGGCCTTGAATATGCTGCCACTAGCATGGATATTTACAATACTCAACCGAGTATCCCAGAGTAAGATGTAAGTAAGACATCCCACAATGTTGCCCACAAAAAACAGTTTTCTAATAAAGTTTGTCTAAAATAATATTTTTATGCTTTCTTTTCCATTACTTGAGGGAGATCTATAGTGGGCAGTATATCGTCTTAATGTTATTGTTGCACACATTCCTGCCTTTATATTGTCTTCTCTCATGCTTTTAAAATAGAGTTTAATCTGAAGCTGTGTTTCATAGAATTTAGAGCTATAATCCAGATTTCTTTCATAAAAACTTAGAGCTTGAAGTTTGGTTAGAAGTGTAATCCACCTCCTCCATCTCAACATTTTCTGCACTGGAGGACACTGAATTTGGCTGAAAAGAGGCACGTTATTTTTTTTCCTTTTGGGTTTTACGTGGCTGTATTTGGGTTTTTGCTGTCCTTTTTTACTTGTTTAAACTAAGTCGTCTAAGTTTAAGTGTAACTATTTCGTTTTTTTGAGGGGTCTACTATGCATAATGTATTTTATACAAGAACTTTAAAGTGAAATGATCTTGTACGTCTTCTTCTGTTTAATTGTGTTTTTTAAATAGGATTTTTTATCAGTACATACTGAACAGCATTTACACGGATAGTGATATCTCTGATAGGCTAATATCAGCCATTAATACCAAACTATATGTCAGTCTGCTTCTAACAAAACATGGTGACGTGTTTGAGGTCCCTGCACAGTCGTGCCTTAGTATGATACTATATTGTTTTTTCCTAATAAAAATCTTTGATTGCTCCTGCACAGGCACAGAAACGCTGTCAAGTATTTGTTAGCTTATTTTTTTATGTCTGACTATATAAAAGTGACCAAAAACATTCTGCAACATGCAGCTCTCCTTTAGCGGCAGTCATTATCGTCCCTGCATCGGAATTAACTTGTGAAGTCATGCAGCTGTTGCTGAAGGTCACTAAGAGATGAGGTCATAGGATCCTTCAGGAAATATGTCTGCTGGGGGGTAGACGCTACTGCGGGAGTGATAGATTGTATAGATGGAAAGGCGACTATTCTTGCCTGATAGATTATAATTACCTCTAAGAGAAAAGGATAAAGCTATCCAATCTGTAGCCTCACATAAACACACTGATACACATACTTTATCGCTGCTGAAGGTAAAAATGTTAATTGTGTTCAAGTGCCTCCTTTGCCTTTATCAGTATCTCCTGACCCAATAATCCAACTCTGTCGTCATACAAGCAAAGCAAGGACAAGCTATTTATCTCCAGCCAATGTACACACACATGTACACACACAGCTCAAGTGAGCATCATGAAAGAGGGGGTTTGAACAGCTGCTTCACCAGTCTGGACCATGGGGCATGCCTGTCATTCACCATATGTTGCCCACATACCCGAAATAAAACCTTGCAGAAAAATCACCCACATTCTTACACAAATGGGGGAAAGACAGATGCTACTATTATGGATAAAACACACACACACATACAGGCATGCAAAAGTAGAATTAATTAAAAAGGAAAGAAAATGTGTGTGTTTGTGTGTGTGCCTGTATTTTTTTATGTGACCAAGAGGTCGTCCTTTTTCCATGCTCAGCTTCCAGCTCCTCTTAGATGAGCTATTCTGATCCTCTGGTCCTCTCCATTCCCAACTGGGCTTATCTGAGGTATGCCCAACCACACATAAACACACACCAACAGACTAAAGCACACACTCATCACTGATCAACCTCCCATCAAACTCCCTTTTCCACTTGAAAGTCTTTAATGAAAAGAAGCACGTTTCTGAATCAGACATTTTGGCTGCTCGTGGGTGAATGATGGACTTTCAGTGTGAGCGAGTCCACATTCCTGCTTTCCAGAATAGCTTTTCCCATTAGAGAGCACATTCTGGACTGTCATCAAAAATAAACAGAGATGCAAAAAGCCTTTAGAGAAACCCAGCCAGAAAAAAAATCTCTTAGGCTTGAAGATGGATTAATGTGTCACACAAATATGTGACAGTGAGAAATATGAAACAAGTTCATTACCTGTTGTAGGTGTGTTCACAATAGCCGGACGTGTACTCATATACATGGATGACATACGAACCTGTTTCAAAGAAATCCAGGGATGGAACTCGAGTCAAACCCCAAACATGTGTTCACGCTGCTCACTGACCCACTAATTCACTCAAAACAGGTGAGGCACAAAGTGAACTGGGCCACAGCCAAACGAGTGTCAGGAACAGTGGCCAGAATTCCCTTCCCCTCTGTCAAGTATTGTAATGCAATTATTACATTTTTTTAACTAGTTTTGTTTCTTTGTAAAATGACTAGAAGCAAAAGGAAAATGCATTCATATATTTCAATAAAGTTTTTTGTTTTTTTTACAATCATTCATACGGACAGGTAATCCTCCTTCCCCAAAAGCCAGTTTGGAGCCAGGAAAAATCCTGAACTGTCAAAACTGTGTGAACTTGAAGGGACATTACTTTTATTCAGAAGTTTATATAAGATTACACTCACTCATTAATTAATTAAAAAAATTAAAATCATTTTTAAACGAATTTGCCCATCAAGGAAGTCATTCTTGCCTTTCTAGGCAAGAACAAGTAAATGTAAAATAGCAAGTATATTAGTTTAGTTTCTGGATAGGTGAATTTATTTAATATTTATTTATTTAAATATTTTGTTAGATGCCACTTTTATACTGCAGTTTTTTTTATTATTATGTCACAGTAATGCTATTTGTTAGAGGCAAAGTTTCATATTTTCAAAAAAAAATACAAACATTGACTCACAATCACAATCAATTCATGTAAATTATATTGGAAAAACTTCACTAAATTGATGAAGGCTGAAATGTAAGATGTTAGTTTTGTAAGTACATGGAATAGTTTTAGTTTGTTTTGTTTAGATTTTGTGTTAATTCCAGTTAACTGAAATGTATTTTTGCTCCTAGTTTTAGTTCAGTTTTATTTAATTAGAATAACATAAGGACAGCACAGTGAAACAGTTTCAAGCCAGATGTAATTTAGCTATTCAAAATCCTAAAAACACCTACAAGAACCAGAAAGTAAAATCTCTAGTGACTCTAGTGCAGCTGATTCATTTATTCGTATTTCAGGTCAGATTACAAACCACAAGACTCGCTGAGGGCTGAGCCTACAGTTAACAGCTGCAATCTCCATCAAATCGTCTACTCACATTACTACCTTGGCAGCAAACTTGACTGCAACATACTGCATGCATACACATATATCAGATCTACTGTACCTTGGCCACCTGTAGAGGTTTTTGCTGCTCAGCTCCTCCCTGGAGTCTGAAACCCCACGGGGCTCCTCCTGAGAGAGACACCACAATCTCCTCAGCTACCATTCCTGCTCTCAGCTCACAGCCTGCTGTGTGCCTGTGTGGTGGTGTATATGCTGCTCTCCCCTTCTTCAGTTCCTCACACTCTGTGAGTATCAATAGGTATCTCACTGCTTTCCGTCACTCCACCCATGAGGAGACAGAGGGTGGCTGGCTTTCATCTGCTCACGCTGGAATGCTGTGTCAGAGGGTGGGAGCTCAGCAGGGTGAGAAGGGGCAAAAGTGTGTAGCGTGCTTGTGTGTATGTGTGTGTGCATTCGTCCTCACTTGGATTCAACACTTGCCATGTCACTCTCCAGCACCCTGTCCTGCAAGGGGCACTTACTGATATATCCTCCAGAAATAACCATCAGCACCACTCCCTCTTCAACCCCCCCCCAGCTCAGCAAGCCTGACCAGCACCCGCGGTACATGGATCAGTCTTCTTAATGGATGACTATCCAATCTGACAGTTTCAGAGTGGGTGCTAAAGGGACTTCTGGCTCTGAGGAAGTAGAGGTTTGGTGCTGTAGCTGACTTTGTGAAAACTGTTACAGTTATTTCAATAAATGAGGAGCTTGGCTGATGTATTAAAGCTTCATCACATCAGACGTCGCTAAAGGAAGGCACATGATTAAAGAATTTGTACTTGACTACCTGATCCAAATTGCAAACCCATTTGAGATGATTCGAAAGAGAAATTGTCCTGCATTTTGCAAGCTCAAAATGCGGACAGATTTGGCAGTTCTACAGTGTATTGGCTTCTTCTGGCTTACATTTAGAGGCGCTGGAAGTTGGCCGCATGTGCTCACACATATTCAGATGGCTACCTCATATCACATTGTGATTATTTGATGAATAGCCAACACTCCTAACCGAGAAAGATAAAACCAGCATCCCTGAAGAGGGTAGCATGGGCTATCAGGAGAACTTTTTGGTGTATGTTCTGTATGGTCTGTTGTTAGCCAGAATGCTCAAAATGCTACAGAGGACAGGCATTTAAAAACTGATGGATTGGGGGTTTGTCGTCTTAAATTTTTTGAGGTTTTTACTGAGATCTTTATCTATTTATTTATTTTTATTTTATTTACTGGCTGTACCACAGCGATGATGATTTACACCAAATGGCATTTCTGATGTATCCAAGCTTCAGACTGGAAGGAGTAGAGTGGCTCTTGGCAAGAGGGAAATGGAAGGTTTACAAGATGGTGAAACCTGCTACATTATATGGTTTGGACTTGTTAGCACTGAAAAAAGACAGAAGGCAGAGCTCCTAAGGATACAACAACACCATTACTATGTACATTTATAGCTACTTTTACTTTCTAAGTAGGTAAAATACTTATTCCACCAAAGAGGAAAAAAGAATACTCAATATAAATAGATTCTGAAACTCTTTTTCAGTGCAACATTTGCATTGCAACTGTTTTGCAGCACCTATGTTAACACATAATATGGGTGCTAGAGTTCCATAATACAGTGTCTATATCAGGGAACAAGTTTTCGACACTAGTTTAAAGATTTTCCATATGCCAGATGCCACAAACCAAACCTGTTACCCCATGGGGTAAAACTTTAATTTATTTTTATTTTATTTATTTATTGGTATTATTGCAATGAAAATTCAGTTATTCTTAATGATGAGATATTGTCATGTATGTTGCGGGTCCTGAGGACAAATTTCATTTTTATGTGGAAACATGTAAATGAAAATGAAAAGGGACTAAATTTAAACCTAAATATACATTTCTATTTTTAAATGTTTTGCCACTACATACACATTTTTATTGTATTTTATTGTAAAACTGAGACTGAATAAACTCCTCGGGAAGTTGGCATGAAACTCACCATCCTGGAGGAGATGGTCGGTGACAGAATTCTGGAAATCATGTATATTAGTACTTATGTCTTTCTATATTTATATTGATATCTTTATTTCTTTTTCTCTGTTATATCTCTATTTTTGTATTGGATTTATTGTGTGTTTTATGTATACTGCTGTGACATCTCAAGTTCCTTCTGATCTGACCTTATCTGAACAAAACTGCTCAAAAGTGACTCTTTTTTTTTTTTTTAGTAAGGGTTGATTACCCTGACCCCAGCAGTACCCTTCCTCCACTGGTTTTTGGTCCCCTCTGTGCCACCACAAATATCATGAAACAGCCCCTGTTTAATAACTTTTATTAATAACTATCAATGCTTTGATTAAAAAGACTCCCGTTTTGCATGTTAAATAGTTGGCTGCCGATACCGTATACCAATTACACCGCTGCCTTGTCAAATTCCCGAAGAAAAGGTGAAAAAACAAACCCCAATTCTTACAATGAAACCAAAACTCTCACAGAGCAGCCTGAACAGCTTCCAGCAACCACTGCTGCGCTCTCTCGGAGGAAGTCACTTTGCGGAGTCCGGATGTGGACGTGGCACAGCGCTGCAGCAGTTCCGCTGAATGTCCGCTTCTGATACCGAGAAGGGATTAGTGAGCAACACCCCGGTACGACATCGGCGTCTCAGTTTGTCGACCACCGGGCTTCAGAGTTTGCATCAAATCTAGGACAGCCTTACTATTTACATCACTTTGGAGGTAGGTTTAGGTTTTGATACGGTTTATTCTTTGCCATCCCCCTCCCGGCTTCGCTGGGGATCTTGGATTTCGCTACGTTTGCTAATGCTTGGCTAATGCTAAGGCACTGCTAGCACCGCTCTGACGAAAAGCTAGGAGATTACGAGCTAACTTAGCATTTGGTCACAGCTGATGTGCTGTCATGATTCAGGCTGTGTGGTTGCTAACATTAGCATGCTGGGGTAGCTGGAGTGTGGTTAAATAAGGAACGTGTCCTGCTTTGACCCCTACTTAGAGTCAGAACAGTTACTTGTATAATAAGAGAGGCAAGTTGTTTTTGGCTCTTGGTTGACATGTTGTCCGGCTAATGTTAGCATTGCTAGCGAGCTAATTATAATGCGGCGGCATTACTACTCGCCAGATTTCACACTTTCCTCCTACAAAACAGTCTTTTCCCTACCTGGCACTTGTTTTTTATTCTCAAACACCCTATTTCTGTGTGAGTTTTAAAAAGTTCTCCGATGTTTGGATAAAATTACTAGCCCAAACCTTTAGCAGTGCACCTTAGAACAGATGTGGGTCACTCGGTAGGCCCGACATAGTAAAAGAACAGTTACGGTTCCAGCGATTGTGTTTCTCGCTGTGGCACCTGCACTGCTGAATTATTCAATGGCCCCGCTCGTTTAGCTCGTGTTTGTCTGTCAGACGATACTGATCACTAATGTCTTATATTTTAGGCCTGTGTCCAGGAACAAAGTGAATAAAAACACCACTCACCCACATCTGTTAGCAGGGTTAAAGTTGACATGTGTTGGAGTTATGCTCATAAAGTTGGTTTTCATAATTCAGCATTTGGTTTCTTCTCACTGCCTTAATTAGTTTTTATTTTATGTTATTGACGATTTAGGATTGACTTACTTTCCTACTTTCCATCTTCTCATTTGAGATATTTTGAGTGTGGTTTTCATCACTTTAAGTATTAGATTTTATAAGTTGTTTAGAAAAGTCATGGCAAGACAACACTGACTTTCTGTGATGCAGACAGCATGAAAAGTTGCTTACATGCATTTTATTGGCTTATTTAACCAGCTTGACAACGTCTAAAACCCATTTCTTAAATGGTTATTTTAGTTTTCTAACTATACAGTCTTTAGATATAACTAGTCATAACTATTTTTTTAATCCTTTTAGTTGTCTACAATACTTTCTCTTTAATAACTTGTAAAACCTGTACTCAGGTATTATTTGATACTATCTTTAATACCACTTTCACAGCTGCAAAAGAGTTGTATAATAATTTTGCATTTTGTGTCTTTTTAGCAATAGGTGTTTGATATTAATGTTTGTTTACTTTCTTTTGGTTGTAATCTTTTTATTTAATGTTATTTAATTTTTGTAGCACATTGTGTAAAAACTCAAAAGGCTGAGGGTGTGGCCAAGTCAAACATAAAAAGCCAATAAAGGTTTTGTCACTGAACCAGGAAATGTTAATGTCATAAGTCAGTGGGATTTAAATAATAAATAAATAATAATGTCAGACTGTAGACAGTTAGAGTTTAGAGTCCTGCAGGGCAAAGCTCTTCTGTGTCAGTTTGCCTGTTTTTTAGTTCAGGTGCTTGGTGCCAAAAACTTCATTTTGGATCTATTATGTTTTATGTGGGTGTTAAGATCTTGTTATTTTAGTTAGACTTACTGTTTAAACTGCTTTGGAAAAAAACGTTTTCTTAAACATGACAGTTGTCAGTAAATTTTCTAGCAGTATGTGCAAGCACTGCTGTGGACAGATTCCCCCTGCTCTTTGAAAGAGTCCGTGTCTTTGTTTCAGAGAAACACAATACCTTCACAACAGCCTTTATCAGTACCGTCCTTATTTCAGGGGCTTTCACACTACAGGTGCCCTGGTTGTATTATTGTTCACACACACGAAGCAGGCAAAACAAGTTTAGTCCTTAACTATGACATCTAAGTAACTAACTGTATTGTTATTTCACAATTTCATCCAGATTTAGGGATGAACTGAGGATGAATGTAAACCAGCACACGCCAATGGCCTCTCCATATGGCCAGCCCCAGCCTAGTTTTGGCCAGCCTGGTTACGCTCCCCTGGATGGGAGCTATCCAGCACCCTACGCACCCTACAATGGCCCTGCGTCAGCCTATCAGCCTGGGGCTCCACCGCAAGGTAAAGTGCAGTTTGTTAAAAAATGTGTGCATGAGTGAGACATCCAGCAGTTCAGGTAGGCTGTACTTTAAGCATTCAGAGGGATATAACCTTGGAGTGTCCTACATGCCTCCTGCCATGTGAGTGATCATGTATGTGTGAGAAAAGCACAGCACCTGTGCATACTAATCTGATTCTCAGCTGCCCTCTCCTTCCTTCACTTTGCTTCATGCACTTCTCTTCACCTTCTTGTATTTGCCTCCTTCCCCTCTTTTCTTCTATTTCAGGTTACTCTCCTTTCACAAGCTTTCCCTCTAAGGCTTTGGCAGCCAACCCAGTCTCTGACCTCCCCTCTCCTCTTGACTTAGGTAACCAGCTCATCTCTGTTTCTCACTCATTTCACACTTCATATGCCCTGCAATCATCAAATCCTCTCTGTACCTGCAGGTATTATTCTTCCTGCTGTGTCATTTTTCTCAGCATATAATTGAACATCTTTCTGAGACTAATGCCAGTGACGTTCAAGTACAGCAGCCAACTATACACCAACCTTTGTGTAGGCCAGAAATATAAATTATATCTCTGTTATGTGAGAGACATAAATTTAGTCTTTGAATCCACTGGTCATTACTTCTTTTGCTTTTGATTCGCTGCCTTTTGCACACAGAAGGTTTTAACAGCAGGTGGGGAGGGGGTTTCTGCACTCAAAGCTAGAGCTCTGCATCTCAGATGACCATATTAGAAATATCCCCTCCCTTGTTGACATTGTACGTAAGAGTAGAAAAAATGTCTAAAACTAATTGTTGGACTTAGTCGTACATATGTTGACTTGATATTTGGTCATGTTTGTTATGAGCATCCACCTTTGCAACAATAGATATTTGGCATAATAGGTTCCCTTTAAACAAACTATTAGGGTGAGATTTACAGTCTGAATGGTGAAAACAAAGTTCCTGTATGAACTTGTCTTACAAATCTGGTTGATACTCCTCAAACACAGCATTTGTTATCTTGGCTTTCTATCTGTGCAAACCCACGAGGGAAAAATATGTTTCAGTTAGGGATGGGCAATATAAACGATATACGATAGAAACGATATAAATTTGGCCAACGATAGAGATTTTGACTATACCGCTCTATTGCGATAGCGCATGTTGATGTTGTCATCAAGCTGAATTAGTTTCAAAAATCTCTGTCAGAACATGGTATGTCATGTTTAGGTGGAAACTAGCGAGCTAACTTCCTGCTAACTTCTAACTCCGTTAAATTTAATAAATTCTGTTTTCATGGATGCCTGGATGTTAAACTTAATTGTTACACCTGGTAAAGCAGCAACGCTGATGATTTTATTAAAGATGAAAGAATTTAGACCGTTTTTAACTCTTAAGTGTTCGTTTGACTTTGGGACCTGAGGGGACGGAGTTTTGGACCCAGATTACTCCGCGAAGCTCCTCACTACGGCAGCCGTAATGCTCTGACAATCCATCAAAACATTTTTAACAGATTTCTGCACGCCAAAATCAGTTTGAGGTCAGTAAGCACAACCAGAATTCATACATAAGGCACACTCTCTTTTTGAGAAAATTAAAGGATTTTAAGTGTGCCTTATAGTGTGGAAAATACGTTATACAGAAGACAAGAATATATCGCGATATATATCGTTACCGCACGTGCTTCAAATTATACCATGATATGGATTTTAGACCATATCGCCCAGCCCTAACCTCAGTTATCTCAACATACTAAGGTTCATACCAGAGTTGATTCACGATTATTTGGTAGCGAAGTTGCTTTTTGTCACTATATGTAGTAATTATTTGGCTCTTACATTTCAGGTCCTGTCAGGGGTCCTCCTACCTCTGGACCCCCGCCTGTCTCAGCACCTCAGCAGTACAATCAGTACAGTCAGAGTCAAGGGAGCATGCAGAATGGACCCCCACCTCCTACACAGGCACCACCCAGGTAATTTGTTTTCGCCTTTGCTGTACAAGTTCATTGAAGCAGTTGACAGAATCCATTATAATACCCCAGATACTAGTACTGAGACTGTCAAAATTTGGTGCTTTCCTTACAGGAGTGACATGTAGACTACAAACCAACCAAAGCACATTTTTAGAAACAGTGATGTGTTAAGGCACTCGACAAACTGCACAGAAACTGAAATTTAAGAAAGCAGGAGGTACCTTGGTTGCCAATACTCTGCATTTCTTTTTGTGTTTATCTGCTGTTTAAAAGGCTGGATTAGGACAGGTGCTGTTGAGGAACCAGGTGAGCTTGTCATGCTAGGATATTGTTATCCTGATTGGATTTGCTCCAAGATACGCTAATAATAAGCTAAAAATGTGCATTTCTTGTAAAAACATGGACAATTTTGTAATCAGGTTGTCCTAATCAGTATGTTAGTTCGGTTACAGGAAATTTGAGGATACAGACTGAAAGTTTATATTTTATTTTAAAAACATGGCCACCTTATACTGTTTAATTGATAGAAGAAGCTGTGTCAGTCAGCCCTGACCTTCTCTGTGTGCACGTGTCAGAGCAGAGTCACAGCTCAGGGAGAGGACACTGCACAGCATATCTTCACAACTCACATGGGTATGACATTTATAAATATTCAAAGGTTAGATGGTAGAGGAGGTGAGGTACATAGTGTGCAGAGGTTGTTAACTTTCTGCAGAGTCTATCACCTCCAACCTTTATGTAGCCTTCAGATTAGCTCAAGAACAGTGAATAGAGGGCTTCGTTGAATGGGTTTCCATGTCCAAGCAGTTACATCTTAGCTTTACCGGTACATCACAAAGCATGATACAAAGCGCCGGATGCAGTAGTGTAAAAAATGCTGGGAGACATGTTTTCTGGAGTGACGAATTACACCTGTCTCTCTGGTAATCCAGTGGATGAGTCTGGGTTTGGCAGTTGCCAGGACAACTGTACCTCTCTGACTGAATTGTACCAAATGTAAAGTTTGGTGAAGGGGGGATTATAGTGTGCAGTTATTTTTCAGTTTTTTTCAGTCACTCGGCCCCTTAGTTCCAGTGAAAGAAACTCCTAAAGCTTCGGCATATCAAGCCATTTTGAACAACTTCATGCTCCCAACTCTGTGGGAACAGTTTGGGAATGGCCCCTTCCTGTTGACTGGCCTCCACAGAGTCCTCACTTCAACTTGATAGAACACCTTTGGGATGAATTAAAGTGGAGAATGCAAGCTAACATCAGTGTCTCCTAGTGCAATCAACTACTGAAAGAGCTTTGTGTTTTCAGACCTGCTGTCTCTCAGCCGTACAACCAGGGTGCTATGAACCTATCGGGGCCGCACCCTTCTTATCCCCAACACTATGGACCCCCATCCACAATGCAGCAGGTTACCAACCAGATGACGGGGATGCAGATCACCTCTGGACCACCAACCGCTGCTGGGCCAGGATATGGTAATTTGAATAGATTTGTTTTTCAGTTTAATGCATGCAGTCTTTTATTCTCTTTATGATATTTAAAGATTGTATTGTCTCTCGCTCTCTATTCAGCTCCACCTCACAGCTCCCAGCCTCCTGTCAGCACTGGGTACTCGGCTGCACCCCAGGCCTCCTACACCCAAGCCCCACCCCCTGTGTCCTCTGCTCCCACCCAGCCGCCACCTCCCAGCGGCCCCGCAGCTCCTCAGCAATATTATAGCGGCCCACCGCCGCCTTCTCAACAGCCATTCAATTCCTCTCTTCCCCCTACCTCTCAGCAGCAGCAGCAGTTCACCTCTTCTGTACCTCCACATCCTCCTCCTCAGCAAACCTTACCTCCATCCTCCTACTCGGGTCCGGTGCCTACACAAAGTCAACCTCCTGTTCCCCCAGTGTCCCAGGCACAGCAGTCCTTCCCTACACCCCAGCCCCCTTTCTCTTCAGCACCTCCACCTGTCAGTCAATCTTCCTTTGCCACTGGCCCTCCGCCTTCTGCCCCAGGCTCGTTTCCACCTCAAGGCCCCCCTCCTAGCTCTCAGCCTGGTTCTTTTCCTCCTCCTGGCCCCCCTCTAACCTCAGCCCCCTCTTGCCAGTACCCAGGTCCCATGCCACCCCAGCAGCAACCCCCTCCATCTCAGCCATCCCCCTATCACTCAGGGCACCATCCTCCTAGACCTCAAATGCCTCCCACTTCCATGGCTCAGAGCAATCACCTGCCTCCAGGACCCCAGGGCCCGGCAGGTCCTCCTGGGCCACTACAGCAGCCTCCATCTCAACCTGGGATGCAGACAGGATACCCTCCTCAGCAGAATGGTTAGGAGACGGCTGTTAAAGTAAAATCAAAAAGGCTTATCATTCATTTTCTTTGTATCTCAGCTGTTTTGCTGTTTTCTGCAGGTGCTTTTGGGCAGGTGAGAGGCCCTCAGCCTGGGTATTCAGGCCCTTACCCTGGGCAACCAAACTATGGAGCACCAGCTCCTGCTCCACCTGCACAGAAAAGACTTGACCCAGATGCCATTCCTAGCCCGGTGAGCTGACACAAATACATATACTGTTTAATTCTCAATTGTTTTGGTTTGCCACACAAAACCAATTCTTAAATCTTCGACTTTTAGAATCTGTATTTGGTTGTAATGATGTACTGAGCTGCATTATATTGCGAGGCTTTCTCAATGTTCAACCCTCAGGGGAAATAAATAAATGTAACAACTAGGCCATCTCAAATTCATGGCCCAGGCTACATCCGGGCCTTTGCAAGTTTCGACCCACATATGGGTTTAGATTCTTTTTTTCTAAAATTTCACTCTTGGTTCTGATCCACACTTCACATGCAACAGTCCTATGAAATTAAGTTTCAGATTTTTGGTCTTTGTTCCTTATTAGATCTTATCTTTTATCTTTCATCTGGTTGAATTAAAAAGTTGTGTGGAAAAATCTCTTCACATGATGGATCGTAAACAAAAATAATGAATATTTATGATGCAATTTAGTTCAATTCTTTGCCCATCTGTCTTTAAACATTTTACCAAAGTAGCATTAGCAAGGAAGGTGGAACAAGTTTCTCAGTGTTAGAATTGTTGCATATTAACACATTAATACAGCGTAGTTAAGTATAACATCACTTTTAACTATGATGTTCATATAATCTATAAAAGATTTCCCTTAAAAGTGGAATTTATGCGACATCTGATGGTATTGCACTTGATTTTATAGGCCTAAGTGGACACTGAGTGTGAATGATTTTTGCATGGTGCACCTAGAGCTGTGTGATAATTCTGTTATTATGTGTTCTCCTTACAATTAAACTGTTATTTAGATTCATTTAATTTATTATAAAAGATTCCGAGTTTAGTTCAGTAATAAGAATTAAAATATCTCAGCAGTTTATTCCTAGAGTAATTTTTTTGAAGTGGGACCATTTTTACACCTGACAGCATCTCTCTCGGTCTAGAAAAAAGATGGCAAGTTAGTAAATAATGTGATAAATGCATGTGTGTTTACTCAACATGGTCATAAATTTGGATTTCATTGTAAATGTATTATTTTCATACTGCAAAGCTCTAGAATGGAAGAAATCTAACCTTTTTTAACTATGTAACCTCAGATTCTAAGCATGTTTGCTACCACTAGTTAGTTTAAACTTATTTCCACTTGAGCTTACAATATTACTAATAACTAATCAATAATACTGATGTGTTTCTGTCTACATAAAAGCAATGCTACCTGCTGCTGAGCTCAGTCTTGCTGATCTTTCTCCTCTCACACTCCTTTTTATCTTTTACTCTTTGTATTTACTTGTTTTGCACAATTTGCTGGACAAACATTTGAATGTAAAGCAAGCGTCTGACATGCCGGCTGTGCAGAAACCGAGACATAGAATAGATCCAGACGCTATCCCAAGCCCAGTAAGTTTCCTGTGTGCCTTTTCCTCTGCTTCATCCTCTTCTTTGTGCCTGACTGCAGTAACCCACTGCCTCCTCCTCCTGTCTTTTTCCTCTACTCCCTTAAAGTTAGCGATCATGACAGTTTTTTAAAAGTTTATGTTATGATCCAGTTGTTGTGTCACAGATACATTTTGATATGCCGATATCTGATATGTTTTTAGCAGAAATGCCCAGATGAAATTGTCACAGCCCAAACAAAACACAACAAAGACGTAATATTTCAAGGGAAAGTTTAACATTGTAGAAAATGTTTCTTTGTGTTTTCTTGTTAAGAACTGGATGAGAAGATTGTTACGAAGGCTGTTCGATATAACGATATGTATCGGATGACGATATAAAAACATCTATCATTTTACGCTATCGTTTGTTTCGTGGTGTCGCAAAATAAACTGTTTACGGCAATATTTTTTCATCGTTTTGATGGTCACTGTAGCGGCTATATTAATTTCTTAAAGTTCTCTCTTTCTCTTATATTTAATATAACCACAGTACAGACGGACAAGCGCCTGTTTTTATGCGTTGTCATTAGCAACAACGACGGTAACAGCATCGCGTGTCCGCTTGTTTGTTTTCCACATAAACCTTTCACAATAAAGCTCAAGATCCTGTTGAGACTTTTCAAAATAAACTGAATCCCGTGAAAGAGTATGCAGAGTATCTACGGATGAGAAGCAAAAAAGAGTCGTCAGGTGCTAAAAAAATAAACCTTCGACTCAAACGTTAGAACAGGCTTTTCCCCGCAGCACGCCGTGTAATAAATACTCACAAAGAAAACAGCGGCCGTTACAACTTATGTCTAAAAATGTATAGTTTCATGCATCGGTTACAACACTCGACTCCAGCTACATGACGCGCAGCTGGAAACACTTCACGCAAGTCGAGCTGCCCGAGATTCACAGAATTTTCAGAAAATGTAAAATTTTTGTGATTTATATCGTTATCGGGACGATAGATGTCTTATATCGGGATATGAGATTTTGGTCATATCGCACAGCCCAAATTGTTACCATTCTCAATCTGGACAGTAGGTGTGAAACCAGTACATTTATCCTGCTAATCCTTTAACATAGCACAAATACATGAAATAATGATGAGTGTGAGTGTATTAGTTCCATACCATGACCTTTAGAGCTCCTTAAGTAACGTGTTATTCTTTGTATAATTCATTCAAAAACTGAATGGTGAAGATGAGGCACATCTGTGCCATGACCCTTTAATCTTTAATGGTTTCCTGTCTGACTGATTTTTGTGGGATCTTTTCATCCAGTTTGCAACAATAAAGAAAAAAAAAAAGCATTTTCTAAAGTCTCAAGCTGTCTCAAGTTTTCAAGAGACTGTCAGGAAAAATGACTAAGATGTAGTGCAACTTTTTGTGAAACTCAGATTACACATTAACAACACCAGGTCGTATAACCATTGCCCACCTCACTGTTTGTGTTTTTGGTCAGGATTTTGAGGCAGCTGGTTCTTAAGAGAACTTCTGTCTTTCAAAGTAAACTTTATACACCCACACAACGCCTATAATCCTTTTCCAAGCCCTGCATGCTAGCCTGGATTGGATTTACCATCAAGTCTCTTGCATTTAAGGCATGCCTTGATAAATCCTTCCCGGTTCCCGGGATTTAATTTTTTGTTTTAAATTCTGACAGAATGGCTTCAGCATGAATTGACTTTGTTTTTGTCCACTGATCATCACAGGGTATAGTTGTGTGTTAGTGGCTGCAAATCTCTGTGTGGGGGAGTTGTATACAAGTCTTTTCCTGCATGAGTGGTTTTCATGTGCCTCTTTTAATTTTTGTGAGACTCGGGGATAGTGTGTCCTATAAATGTCTTATATTGATGCTGTGATCATGTATGAACGTGGGCCACCTTTTGTCTCCCCCTCTTTATTAGATCCAGGTAATAGAGGATGACAAGGCTAAAACTACCGAGCCATTCACCACAGGGGTCAGGGGTCAAGCCCCACCACTGGTCACCACCAACTTCCAGGTTCAAGACCAAGGTTGTTCTCCTTTTTTTTTTTTTGTCCTCTCTGGTTTTCTCAGCCACAATTATCCTGGAGTTCACTTCATTTGTCCAAATAGTTAACAAGATAACACTAAACTCATTCTTGAAAATAATTTTTATATTTAGCATTGATAATAATGGAGCAACTGTGCTTGTGTTTAGGGAATGCCAGTCCCAGGTTTATTCGTTGTACAGCCTACAACATGCCTTGCACAGCTGATATGGCAAAGCAGTCTCAGGTGCCATTGGCTGCTGTCATCAAGCCCCTCGCCACGCTGCCACCTGATGAGGTGAGTGATTCCTTTGCTCTGGCGCTCTCTCATATCTCTTTTGTGTTGTGAATTCTGTAAGTTACGATTAGACAGGGTTTTTTTTTTCTCATTTGGAAATGCAGTATTGTATTAGGAAGAAAATCTTCTGCCTAGAGATTGAACTTTTTTAAAAAGGCAAACAAGCTCTGAATGCAAAAATATATCTTTGAAAATGCTGAATGTCTTTGAAAATTAATATTCTATTGTTTATTTGTCCCATTAACAAGCTTCTTTTGCATTTCATCGTCTTCATCTCATCGGTATCTGCGGCTGCATCTTCTGCTGCAACAGTGGAACAGTTATTATTTGGAGCCAGATTTGATAAAAGATTATTTTTCAGGAAAAAGCTTAATATGTAGATAGTATCAGAGGATGCACGTAATGTCAGTGGGATAATCTCTTCAAATCAAAGGTGGGAGTGGCTGCATGACCCTGTTTCATGCTGTCATCACGCCTAATATATATCCATTTGGATTGGATTTTCATGTTGTGTCATCTGGGTATGAAAAACAGCTGTAGGGAAAAGCAGGCATGACTTATTTATTTTTAACTGATAACAGTTTGGCACATATTGCGTCTCGGTTGAGTAATTGTGTCCACATTAGGGTGTTTGAATCCTTTTTCTCGTCCTGGTGAAGTTTAGTTTCATCTTACTCTTTTCGCGAATATCTCCTCAGGCCCCTCCACTCGTGGTGGACCACGGCGAGAGCGGTCCGATCCGCTGCAACCGTTGCAAGGCCTACATGTGTCCATACATGCAGTTCATAGAGGGAGGTCGCCGCTTCCAGTGTGGTTTCTGCAGCTGTGTCACAGAGGGTGAGCACATGTGTCCATAGTGATATGTGAAAAGATGCAGCGTTTGAGAGACTATAAATGGTACCCTGATGTGCGCTGATATCATTTCTGCTTTTCCCCCCACAGTGCCTCCACATTACTTCCAGCATCTGGACCACACCGGTAAGAGGGTGGACTGCTACGACCGGCCAGAGCTTTCACTGGGCAGTTATGAATTCCTTGCAACTGTTGACTACTGTAAGGTAAGACCCACGATTGAAAGCTCCATGAGGGGAACAAAGTCTTACTGTGGGGTTTTCATGCTTTAAAGTACCTCATAAGTCTGCAGCTGACTATTTACCATGTATCAATCATCATTTTTTAAAATTAATTTTATGGTTTAATAATAAGTGATTAATTCTCACTAAAACGTCTCTATATCTCAGTATGATTAAATTATTAATGGGCCTTGGTGGATACGATATTAATGGGATGGGATCTTTAAAAAATATATATCACCAATGACAGTGGCTGATACTTACTCATACCATCATAGCGCTTATCTTATTTTGTATTTATTTTTCAATTTTCAATTATTTACCTTTTTAATATGGTGATATTACAAAGAAACTGGATCTATTATGAGTCTTGTCTTAGTAAATATCATAATTCCTCTTATTTAACAAGATTAGAAACATATTGACTTAATAGAAGCTTTTAACACTTGCTTTGCTATTTAGTTTTTGTAGTTATTATTTAGTAATTATTTGGATAAATACATTAGAAACTTTTCTTCATTTGGTTAGATGTTGTTGATAAAGTATGAGGTTCTCTTTTTGTTATCTTGGCTGAACTTAAAAATGTGCAGTGGCTAAAGAAAAAGCCTGCACTAGATTTAGTATTTTTGAGCAAAAAATGTGAGTGAAGCACAACGATCACCATCAGACGGCAGCTCTAGTTTTCTTTAACCCAAGTCAGGGATTCCAGATGTGACATGCTTGATCAGGCTAGGACTGAGGACATGTAAAGTGGAAAGAATCTGAAAAAATAAGTCTTGGTACTAAAGTCCGAGACCACATCCAATTAAACAACGAGTAATTCCTGAGCGTACCTGTGTATCTATTTATGGCTTGTCTGTTTACAGAATAACAAGCTCCCTCCGCCTCCAGCCTTCATCTTCCTTATTGATGTGTCCTACAATGCTGTGAAGAGCGGCATGGTCAACATTGTCTGCCAGGAACTCAAGACCCTACTAGACTGCCTCCCCAGGTACTCAAGCACACACCTGAACGACGAAAAGTACTGTCAGATTTGGTGTTTAAGGTTTGAGGTAAGAGGTGTTGAGGAGCTGCTTGATGATTGCAGTTCTACACTGCAATCATCGAGTCCATCCTCACCTCCTCCATCACCGTGTGGTACGCTGGAGCCACTATCAGGGACAAACAGAGACTGCAGCGTGTTGTGCGCTCTGCTGAGAAGGTGATTGGCTGCAGACTCCCATCTCTGCAGGACCTGTACACCTCCAGGACACTGGGCGTGCAGCTCGGATCTCAGCTGACCCTTCTCACCCTGGACACAGTCTGTTTGACCTGCTCCCCTCAGGCAGGAGGCTCCGGTCCATTCGCACCAGAACCTCTCGCCATAAGAACAGTTTCTTCCCCTCTGCTGTTGGACACATGAACAATAACCACATGACTGTCCCCGCCACTAACACATGACCCTACGCTGTGTCACTGCATCATTCCATGTTTGGCACTGATCACCACCTGCACTCATGTATATATCTTTCTACGTAGCACTCATAATTCTTATTCTCATGTATATATCTCATGTATATCTCATGCACATATCTTTCTTTCTACATAGCACTTTAATTCTTATTGTTTGCACTGAAGCACCGCAGCAATTTCCTAATGTTGTAAACCTCAACATCTGGCAATAAACCCCATTCTGATTCTGATTCTGATTCTGATTTGTAGCTCATCTCAGGGAATGTGGTTTTGATTTATTTATTTATGTATTTATTTTTTGATTCAGGGAGAATCCCGAAGTGGAATCTGCAGTGCGAGTGGGTTTTGTCACCTACAACAAGGTTTTGCACTTCTACAACGTCAAGTCGAGCTTGGCCCAGCCCCAGATGATGGTGGTGTCAGACGTGTCAGACATGTTTGTACCCCTGCTTGACGGGTTCCTGGTGAATGTAAATGAAAGCAGACAAGTTATCGAGAGGTGGGCAGCTATAAAGTGGACATTGACACTTGGACAAATACATGAATAGACAGACGGTCAGACACATTGATCTGGGTTAATTACTTGCTGCTTGTTTTTTCAGTTTGCTGGACCAGATCCCAGAGATGTTTGCAGATACCAGGGAGACGGAGACGGTGTTTGGACCCGTCATCCAAGCGGGACTGGAGGCACTAAAGGTAAACGCCTGTCGTGTTTTGTCGTGTTTTGTGTCCAGGTCCAGAAATCTTAGAGACTTCTTGAAGATGAACATAAAAGTTAACTTTCAAATTTTGAGAACCTTTAAAATGTCCATTTTTTCTCACTTGGTACCAAACTGCTTATGTTATTAATGTAAATAATAAATAACCTTTAATGAAATTTGCTTTTGCTGCCAAATATTAACCCTCTGGGGTCCCGGGTATAATTGGCCTTTTTAACTGACTTTTGATTTCGTCTATACTTTCACCTTTAAAAATTTACTTTGCCTTGTTTGGTATCATTCTTTTCAGCACAACCTCACGTGTCTGAATTTACAGTTATGTTTTCATTTTCATTACTTTATTAACACAATTGATCAAAAAGTAGAAAAAAGTTATATTTTTCTGTAAAAACCACAAACATATTTAGCTAATTTCCCTTCTGTGGGACTAATAAAGGTTATCTTATCGAATCATTTTAATAACTTTAAATGCAAATATAAATTGTACATTTTAAAAATCTATGCACGACTTTGGCAAACAACAAAATTATTTGCAACTATTTACATAAAAATGCAGCCAAGGCCTCAGGCGTGTTTTATATAACCTCTTATAGGAGAACACCACAGGCCTTAAAGCAGGAGGTGTTTCTTTCGCTCGCTGTGTCATTGGTAAAACTTATAAAAATGCCACATGTGGCCATGTAAAATAAATGGTAAATGGCCTGCATTTGTATAGCGCTTTTCTAGTCCATAGGACCCCAAAGCGCTTTACACTACATTCAGTCATTCACCCATTCACACACACATTCACACACAGGCGATAGCAAGCTACATATGGTTTTTTGAAAAGTCGATATGGTACATTTTTCCACCAATAGCAAGAGGGTGTTTTTTGTCTGTCCTCTTTTTTTAGAGTGCTTGCTAGCACTGAAATGCAATTTTTTTTTAAAAAAAATAATAATTTCCCACCAGTGAACACGACGACAGTATTCAGGAAAAAACATGGTGTATATTTTTTATCATAACTCTGGTTCTATGTGGTCTATCGACACAATTTAAAAACTGCTATGTATTTTGAAGTCGGTACTTTTAACACAAGTTGAAATGGAGACTGTATCGTGTTGCCGTGTCTTCTTAAATTGGTCGTGTGATTTGGACGCCCCGTCGCGTACGTTGATCCCAGAGGGTTAAAGCTACAACGATGGGCAGCTCTGAAACAAAACATTTGTTTATATATAATTTTTGACTAAATCGATCTTAAAAGAGGGGCCTGTTACACTTATTTCCAGTTCCATATTTTTATTTTTGGACTCTTTTTTTGACCTCTAGAGTAGCTTTGTGTTCACTGTTCAAAATAAACCTTGTTTATCTTATACTGCAGCTTTGTGGAGCCCTTTAGCTTATGCACTTTTTGAAACGTTTTCCTAATGACAGCTTCTGACACTGAAAAGCAGTAGGTGGTGCTCCAGTGCCATTTATCTGAGTCACAGTCTGATGACCTGTGTCTTCTCTCCCCACAGGCTGCTGACTGTGCTGGGAAGCTGTTTGTGTTTCACACCTCTTTGCCCATCGCGGAGGCCCCAGGAAAACTAAAAAACAGAGAAGACAAGAAACTGATTGGAACAGACAAGGAGAAGGTAAGCATGAGACATGACTTCATATTGTAGCAGGTCAACTTCTTGTGTTATTTCGCTCACTCTCTTTCCTTTCTTGTCGTCCACAGTCGCTATTTCAGCCTCAGGTGGGTTTCTACAGCTCTCTGGCTAAGGAGTGTGTAGCCCAGGGCTGTTGTGTGGATCTTTTCCTCTTCCCCAACCAGTATGTGGATGTTGCCACATTAGCTGTGGTTCCCGTCTCCACTGGAGGTTCAGTCTATAAATACACCTACTTCCAGGTGAGCAAAAGTCATTCTGCTCCTTCTTCAGTTTCACTCCAATAGATAGCATGAGAGTTTTGTTTCAATGTTCTGCATCCAGCCACTTTGAAGAAAACATTGTGAGTCAGCACCAGCTGGATTGTATAACTATGTGCTTTCTTTATTGCAGGCCCAGTCGGATCAGGAGCGATTCTTAAACGACCTCAGACGAGACGTTCAGAAACTAGTTGGGTTTGATGCTGTTATGAGGGTGCGAACCAGCACAGGTGAGACTTCAGCACTTCAAAACCAACAAAAAAAGTCTATAGATGTAGCATGTAACAGCTGACTTTAATTTCCCTCCCCTCAGGCATCCGAGCAACGGACTTCTTCGGCTCCTTTTATATGAGTAACACCACAGATGTGGAGCTGGCAGGTCTCGACTGTGACAAGGCCATCACTGTTGAGTTCAAACACGATGACAAGCTCAGCGAGGAGACGGGGGCACTCATGCAGGTGTGCATGCTTGTAACTAAATCCTCAAAGGAGAGTGTAAACAAACCAGGCTTTTCAAAGGGTTTAAAGTTCTTACAAATGGCAGCAACGATGATTTAGTAAAGCATCTGGCATCACACTGTGTTTATGTCAGATGGATAGAGTTCTCCTCTGCAGATATTTTATTTAAAAGGGGGCGAGTACAGTTGGCTTGCTCTCCTGTGAGTTATCTCAGTGAACTCCAGGATAAATGTCATGCACTGCAGCTGTCGGCAGCAGTCTTTGTTCTGTTCTGCAGCCTTGGTGAGCTCTCATTGAACCAGTTCTCCACCTGCTACAGGTGGTACTGGTTAACATCGCCCTCAAACTCAAAGTGGATCTGCAGAATAGAACAAGGGCTTGTCCTCTAGATCAAGGATAGGAACAGCTAGGAGGCTAGCTGTTTAGAAATGAATGTTCAGATAAAGGTAATATAGAAAGTTGCCAAATATACTCGTTTGATGTGGAGGACTGGTGATTGTGGTTACGTTTAAGTGGTTTCAAGAAGAGGCAACGTAAGTCGCACAGCTTTGCTGAAGTATGAAAGGTTTTGTGTCTCTGTTCATTCTAATAAAACCTGTTTCCTTGCAGTGTGCCGTGCTGTACACCAGCTGCAGCGGCCAGAGGCGTCTCCGCGTCCACAACATGGCCGTGAACTGCTGCTCTCAGCTGGCTGACCTGTACCGCAACTGTGAGACAGACACAATCATCAACTACTTCTCCAAATACGGTGAGTTTTTGTGCTGTGGAGGAGTGTGAACTCCTTAAATGCTCTCTCTCTCTCTCTCTCTCTCCAGTGTTCTCTAACGAGGTGTGAGTGGAGAATTGAATGAATAACATTTTCTAAAAATAATACCAAACAGTGCTGAGCTGCTCCTGCGGAGCTGCAAATTGCCTAACAGTAGTAAGCTGTAGCTCCTCTTGAGAGCTTGCTGTTATCAACATCTGTGCAACTTTCTAAGGTCACTGATTGAAGGGAAGCAAAGACGGTAAATGTTAGATATCTGAGAGAAAAGTGGTTGCAGTTCATTTCATTTAGATGTCAGTGTAATGCACCATAGCAGGTGATACATCAGTGCGTGTGTTATTGGTTTCTTCCAGCTTTCCGTGGCGTTCTCAGCAACCCCACTAAGGCAGTGAGAGAAACTCTTGTGAACCAGTGTGCTCAGATTCTGGCGTGCTACAGGAAGAACTGTGCAAGTCCCTCATCTGCTGGTCAGGTACTGTGAAAGCATCCACATGCATACTCAGGAGGTCAACTTTCACATCCACCAAGGCCACACACGGTTCACAGAGAGACTCAGAACTGAATGTTTAAAAGCTGCACTGCACTCAAACGAAACACAAGATGATGATTGTAATCACTGTTTTCATGACGCTTTTATGGATAAAACAACAGATGAATAATGGAAGCTAAAATACAAATGAATCAAATGAATCCCTATCCTCGCTATAATCTATATCCGTTTCATATCAAACCCACAAAAACCTGCCTTTCTCATAAACTGATTCAGCATATTTACTCGTCATTAGGCGTTTGAATTGATGACAGTGGGTTTTTGTTTTGTTTTCTTCGTTCCCCAGTTGATTCTCCCAGAGTGTATGAAGTTGCTCCCAGTATATCTGAACTGCGTGCTGAAGAGTGATGTGCTGCTACCTGGAGCTGACGTTTCATTGGATGACCGAGCTTACCTTAGACAGCTGATCAGCTGCATGGATGTTGCAGAGAGTCACGTCTTCTTCTACCCCCGCCTGCTGCCAGTGGTGAGACCGCAGACAAAAGCCCCCAAAGATCTAATCTGTTCACGTTCTCGGCTGGATGCTTTGGCCACAAAAACTGGGGGTAACACTAGAAATAAGTTCATATATGATATGGCCACTCTGATGCTGCTCACTTGGTCAGTGCAACAGCCTGTTTTATGAAGCCAAATGCAAACAAATGAATACAGTGATGCTCTCAAAGAGCACACAGTGAAATTGCTTTGTGTTTTTGACTATATTGGCTTTGATATCTGTCTGGTATCATTCGTTTAAATATTAAAATTTTAGTGCGGTTTATATGTTAAAAAGCCCCAGAAATACAATTCAAATGAAATTATTTCTGTTTGTTGTTAAAATGTAAGCTATCTTGAACTAAATCTACCACCTGATCAGCAGGCTGAAATGCCAGCAGACAGTAGCATCTAATTTTTTTTTGTTCATCTTCCAGATGAAATTGGAAAGCGGTTCGTTGCCAGTGGCAGTGAGGGACTCTGAGGAGAGGTTGTCAAAAGGAGGAGTTTACCTACTGGAGACCGGGCTCCACCTTTTCCTGTGGGTGGGAGCCAGCGTTCAGCAGGAGCTGCTGCTTAACATCTTTGGCACGCCGAGCTTCAGCCAGATCGACTCAAACGTGGTATTGAAGAGAGTTCTAATGAAAGGCTAACAAAATCAGTCATCCTGAATGTTTAATTTGAATTTTACCACAACATAAACAGTTTTATAATAGTGATATTACAGTTGTTTCCTGTATTGTAATGGTTTCAAGTATAATATATTTTCTGAATGTTTCTGCTTTTTGTTTCAGACAAGTCTGCCTGTTCTTGACAACCCCATCTCTCAGGCTCTCAGAGAGCTTATTTATTCTTTCAGAGCACAGCGATCACGATACATGAAGGCAAGTTTTCTCTTCCCTTTTTACCCCATAATGTTTCTGAAAAGGAGCCTGTTATGGTTTGGGCAGCTTTGCATGATTCATAGTTCAAAATAATCCTTATCTCGCTTATACTGGCTCTTAGTGCTACCCCACAGGCCATTTTTAACTCCTCTCCTTTTAAGCCTGCTTTTCCCTGATTTGCTGCTGCTCCTAAACAGAAGGTTTGAAAAGCAGCTGAGTGGAGTTTCTGTGCTGCATGACTGAGAAGACTGTTTAAGGATATCATCTCTGTGGCATCATTCAGGTCCAAAAACATAAAACAAACTGTCTAAACTGAGAATTTAAGGCAGCTTGAAACCTGAGCTTTTGGTCAACAGGAGTTATTTTTACATCTGCTGACCTCATTATTGGAAACTCTGGCCATGTTAATATGAGAATCCACCACTGCAACAATGTCTATATGACAGAAAATAAGAAAATGTGCAACAGGTGCACTTTAAACAATTTGCATGCTACCTCTGTTGAGAAATAGATTTTTCATCGTCTTCTTCAAGTTGCCTCCATCTCACCCTATCCCTATCCTCCTCTGTCACACCACCACTCTGCAGCTCCTCTACTGCATCCATTAATGTCCTCTGTGGTCTTCCACTTTTCTTCTTGCCCAACAGCACCAATATATTCACCATCTTTCCTCTGCACATGTTAAATCCATCACAGCCTTGCCTCAAACTTTGTCTCCAAAATGCTTAACCTGAACTGTCTCGAGACCATCTCGTAAACCTTTCTTGTCGCTCTTTGTGCTGTCCTTTTTTCACTCCCAACCCTAGTCTCCACTCACTCCACCCTGCGCGTACTCTCTTCTTCTGTTCTTTTGTGCACTGTCTGCTGCTTTGGGCGGGTCAGTCCAGTTATTTAGGTGGATAAATGTCTTTTTCTAACTTCTGTAACGCAGACTTCCCGATACGTGTATCTAACCTAGTGTTTGGTCCTAATTGGAAAGTTAGGAGATAAACAAAGAATTAAAAGGCAGCTATTTTTAATAATTGATGAAACATTTAAGTGAATATTAAAACGGAAAATCTCAAACTCAATTTTTTTTTTAATTTCATGATGTAAGTTTTAGGAGATGCTTTGATTTTTTTTTTTAATACACTTTTATGTTTGTCTTGTTGCAATAATTGTGAGCTGGATGCTCAATACGTTATTTAATTGTATTTTTTATGGGCACATTTTGTATCAAGTCTGCCTCCTCTTTCTCACACACCTTTCTCTGTCATTTTGCAGCTGATGGTGGTGAAGCAGGAAGACAGGGCCGAGCTGATATTCAGACACTTCCTGGTCGAAGACAAGAGCGCCAGCGGGGGAGCGTCATACGTAGACTTCCTGTGTCACATGCACAAGGAGATCCGCCAGCTTCTCAGCTAGGCCCCCCCCACCGCAAATTCCCACCTTCACCTGTATGAGCCCCCACCACTACCACCACCACCACACAGATCCATCCCAGTCACCTTTCCATGTGAAAGAAAGCGCTTGATCTTTTTTCCTTTCCTTTTTTTTTTAAACCTAATAAACTAAAGCTCCCCTTACTGTCTGTCAGCTGAGCACCAGAGACCAGCTGGTAGATCACATGTGTGCGTGACAGTGCGAGTGTGTATCTGTGTGTGAGTGAGAGAGAGAGACATAGGGGGGATCTGATGTTAATAAAGCTTTACTCTGCCTCAAATCTGCTGCTCCACAGCAGCAGGAGCGAAATAACTTATGAGGGAGAGTAATGTACATACAAAAATGAACAATTACGTATGCAACAGACTGACGGAGAAGGCGGATGCCGGCTGTAGTTGGTGTAATGTCTGTATTAAAAGCACTGAAAGGCTGTTTGGGTGCATGAATGACTCTTGGATAGAAAACACTTTTTATATGACTAAATCCCATTACAGTGAAGGACATAGGGAATTGAATAAATGCTGTTCTTTCTGTCTCATCCACTATAATCATGGCCTTAGTACCCCCTTCCTCCCCTTCTGTTCCCATGCTGCTCCAATCATCCGTAATGTGTGAGTGTGTGTTTCCAGATGTGAGAGGATTAGTGACCCATTGCCCAGTTTTGTTTTTTAAATCTCCTGCTGTGTCTCCAGGTGCGAGCATCTGACTTTAAGCCCTAGATTAACAACTCAAACTGGAGTCTGATGTGATCTTACCAACAGTAAGCACTGAAAATAAAGGTGCATGTAATTTCTGTGACTGCTGAATCGCTACAGTAATCGGCAATTCAGATTGGTTTCAATCAGCGTCAGTTGAGTTTCGCTCACCGGGGCGAGCATCTGTCTCTCGAGACTGTCATGAGAGGAAGCTCTCATTATTTCCAGGTCTATGCAGCACTGAGAAAAGCCAGAGACAAACTGAAGGGGAAATGAATGAGGCGTGTGAATCTATTATTTTAAGCGTCACAGTGAGGGGAAACGTGCTCCCGATCGCTTTGTTTGTTGGGCGATTGTTGAAGGCGAGTAGTGCTGCAGACTTTATATTAACCGAAGGCGTTGATGTCCGGGTCTGTATGAAAGCAGGCAGGGATGAGCACAGAGCGGCAGCAGACGTGTGAACACCAGTGAATGTTTGCAAAGTTTTGGGTTGCCTCCACACTGAGAAGTTGACAAGCTGTTCAGTGTGTAAATAAAATATATAATCTGTACAGAATTAATAGAAAAATAATGATTTTAAAGGCCTGCCTGAACGGCTGTGGTTTGTTGATGGTTGATTTGTGTCACAAATAGCCTAAATATAAAATCATGGCTTTTACTGAGGAGAGGAAGACGTGGCTTTTCTCTTTTTCTTTTTTTTTTCCCTTTTTCTTTTCTCGATATGTCTGCGTGAATGTGAGGTGTGCGATTGTGTGAATGTGGGGTCGGTCCTGGTGAATTTCTCCTGAGGAACAGAGGGATCAGCCAACACACACACACACACACACCACCCGTGAGGTTAAACTCGGTCTTCATTTAGCACTTTGTTCCTTTTATAACGACGTGACTTTGTGCTCTGTGTGTGTGTGCAGCCCTCTGTTCCGTCTTTATGTTCACTGACTTCGATTGACCCGCCGTCTTGACTGTAATCTTAATTTCTGTTCCTTTTATTCTTTTTTTTCATTGCCTCTTGGGACTGCTAATAAAATGATTGTTTAAAGTGAAACGTTGTTGTTTTTTTATTCTTGTGTTATCGCTGAAGAGAGTCTTACTTATCCATCACTTTGTGGGGGGAAAAAAGCAAAATTACAAAACATTGTCACTTCCTCTTTTTAACAATATGATACATTTATGACGGGTCTGCATTTTTCCGCATGCTTTCACTTCTCAGTTTCTGCATCCACAAAAATTCTCATAGTCTAGGGAAGTGTAAGTTTAGCATTGAAAAATTACGCTTTCCTGTATATTGCCTAACTCAGCATTTTATCAGGACCGCTGTACTAACTGAAAACCTTATGAAACGGTTATTTTTAATGATGTCTGCTTTATCTGATGGCGCTAATATCTGAGCAGATATTTGTCATGATCCCAAACGATTAAGTCTGCAGGTAGCTAGTGTATCTGAGGCTGCCTGCGATATCATGTGCTTGAAGTTTTCTTGCTACTTTATCCGTCTGTCACATTGTTGTGAAGGAATCTGAGCCCTCTTTACTGCATTACTTGAGTTCATTGAAGTTTGCAGCCACTGTACTTCAGTCAGGTTCGAGTCTACGTTTTGATTCGGCCATTGCAGCCAATCTGTTGTAGAGTTACTGCTGTGCTTGGATTCATCCTCTTATTGCATGACCCCAGCTTTAGCTGTTGGACAGGTGGCCCCACAAGCCTTCATCCAGAGTCGTCAGGTGAAAACCAACCAGGTCACCTACTGTAACTGATGCTCACCAATCAGTGTGTTAGACTATTTAACAATTAGTTTGAGGGAGTTTGTGTTTTTTTTTTAATATAGGTAAATATCTAAACCATAGCACTAGGGAAATGGATAAAACAGACCTAATAAATTCACACTAAAATGTAATCAATGTGGAAACAAGCACATGACAGATGTTGATGCCCTTTTTTGCACCCAGCTTCACAGTTTGAGACCAGTTTGGAGTCAAGAAACGTTATATATATATTTATATAGATAGATATATTGTTGACTGAACACATCCTTTGCGTATAAGTACATTTTAAAAAAATTGGTTATGTGTTTTGTCTTAGATATGTGTCAGAATAAAAATTGAAAATGTAATTATGTGCAGTGATTTTTAAGCTTATTCTTCAATTTTGAGCTTGTCTATTTATTACTTCATTAATAAAATCCTTGCCCTTATCTCTATATAGTGTTTCTCGGATTCCAAATCTGGGAATTATTTCTTTTATTGGGGTGTGTATGAGTCCAGTTTAGCACAGGGAAAAGCCTCCACTCATTTAGAATAAGGGTCAATCATTACTAGGCAATATTTCTACATAATCCATGTGAGTGTGTTGAATCCATTTGTATGCGTATTTCACACCTTGCACAATATTTTCTGAGTAGTTACTAAATCCATATGTAGTAAACACTGTTATAAATACCATCCCTCCTGTTGAGGCAATATTGGAGTGTTGTATCTATATAAAGTGTTAGCTAGGATTGGTTTTCTATTTGGTCGTTTTAGAATTCCCTCTGCATTTTCTATTGCTCTGTTTTTAGTCTTTCTCGGGTTTAGGTGCTGATCTAATGTGGTTTCAAAATAATCACGTAACATAGTGAAGGTCAAAGGTATGCCTTCCTGTGCAGCTGTTTTTGCAGCTATATCAACTTTGTGGTTTTCTTGTGAAACTGTATCAGAAAGAGAGGACCAATTTGTTTATTTGGTAGTTCAGTCAGTTAAGAGTGAGGAAATAATGCATTCATGTTTGCAGTTTTATCTTGTTATACAATATTTGAAATTTTAAACATTTTTGGAAATATTTATGTGTTTTCTTGTTTGTGTGTTTTTTGTGCTGAAGTGGCCTTCACATCAGATGACAGTGCCAGCAGTGGCCCACAGCTCATTTAAGTTTGAGACCCTGCTCTAAAGAGATTAAAGTTCAGTTTTTCTGGTAAGTACATTTTAAACGTGATGTCATCTAAATAAACATCACAGTGAATAACAGAAGCACCTTCACAGCAGGCTAGGTACTGATCACAGTCAACCTTGTTTCGTTCCTTTAAGACCACACAGTGTGGTGTTATCTGAAAAGCTCACATCACTAGTATCATTGTCACTCATTTCATGGAAATATATACAATGCAATGTTTCAGCTTGAATCCAAAGTTCTGAACTGTCCAGAATTACCATTCCATACAGAGCCAATATCGCTAATAGCAACCAAAAAGAATCCTGGTGTAATTTGAAATTAGCTGCAGCTCTTTTATCACATTATGGGCATCAGGCTCAGAAGTCCAGCATTTAGATGAAACAGAATTCTCGGGTGTCTCCAGATCAGAAAAGCAGATTGGCGATACTTAGCACAAATAAACCTTTGAGTCCACCCAGCCAAGGTGAAACCCGGGGTAAACAGGCTCATCGAAGGTAGTGTGGAAGGTGTGGAGGAGTTTAAGGGAACCACAGGAGAGCATGTAAAAGGAGAGCATCCCTGCTGACCAGTCCAGGAATACTCCTACTTTGTTGGAGTTGGGTTTGGTGGTTATAGGAATGCCTGTGCCTTTGTGCAAGGCTTTGTATCCATCTTTGTTGCAGTTCAAGCCCCAGGAGGAGTTATTTCGACCTAACCAGCAGTCATCAGTCTCTCCCTTCCTGGGTATTCGTTTGTAGGCTACTCCTATGAAGACTCTCCCAGTCCACTCCGCCTCCCAGTAGTAGCGTCCTGTGAGCCCTTCTCTACACAACACTTGAGGCCAGAAATCAAACCTTTCTGGATGGTCTGGATATGGCTGCTTGGTCCAGCGTGTTGCTTTCTTGTTTTCCTCGGATAGAGAAAGATCTTTATGTGCTGTGTTTGGGTCCAGGGTGAGTTTGATGGTATCTGATGAATCAGATTTAAAATTTCAGTTCATATTTTACATCACACAGTTTTCTGAGTATAGGAGAAAGGAGGGAGGTTGTGGTTACTCACATTTCTTTGGACCTGGCTGAATCCGGAACTCACCACACTGGTCCATGCTAAAATCATAACAGAGGGACAAATACGTTCAGACACTTGCATCACAATTAATGTTAGTTGTGTACACTGGTGATACTGACATTATCTGGTGGAGAAACTATCTAATGGTTGATGGTTACATCACCCAGTTCTTCACTATTTCTGCACTGAAATAACCTGTTACTTTTCAGATGTTGTGGATACCATCACTACCTGAGTTTCACCAGGCTGCATTGTGGGTCCTCTTTCAGAGCTGTTAGAAGATTCAACCCTGAGTTCCCTGGGTGGTTGTAGCTCATGTCCAGCTCTCTCAGGTGGCATGAGTTTAAAGCAGATGCCAAGAAAATGCAGCCCTCTTCTCCCACACTGCACAGGGACAAACTTCAAGAAATACAGAAAGTTATTTCATCCAGCTGTCTCCATGACAGTGACAAGAACAACTTCAGTTTGAATCTGTCTTTATACCAGTACATAGCCTCACACTCAGGACACTCACTTGAGGGTTTCCAGTTTACAGTCAGAGCTCCTCAGTCCATCAGAAAACCTTCTAACTCCTAAATCATGAAACTCATTATCACTCAGGTCCAGTAGTTTTAGCAGGCAAGAGGCAGAGCTGACAAATGATGCCAGGTCATTGGAGCTGCGTTCTGTTAGGCTACAGCTCCTCAGTCTGCACAAAGGAAAATGCTGTAATCATGTGCTTACATTTTGGCTGAGAAATAAAAATAAAAGAACCATGTTGAATATTAACCTGAGCGTCTCCACTTTGCTGTTCCTCAACCCACTGGAGAGCTTCATTAGTCCTACATCTGTCAGATTGTTGTTACTCAAGTCCAGTTCTCTAAGTTGGGATGAACTGATGGCATTCGCCAGGTTCTCACAGCAGGTCAACGTAAGGTTGCATGCATTCAGACTGCAACAGGGAAAACAGCAAGAAAATGGTAAGTAATCCCAGGAAGCAAAATCCCCTTATATATGCAGATTAGAAATACGTCTGTTATCCAGCACTGTTTGAAATTTTATGCAAAAACATCTGTCAAAATGTTAGCTAACTGCCTAACATCATGTATATTTAATATATACTCACTAACTCTTTGTTAGGTACTTTTGTCATCTGATCAAGTGTTAATACAAACATCTAATCAGCAAATCAATGCATTTTGGCATGGTCGGGACATTCTGCTGAATTTGAAACCGAGCATCAGAACAGGGGAGAAAAATGTTTTAAGTGACTCTGAATGTGAAATGGTTGTTGTGCCAGACGGGTCTAAGTATTTCAGAAACTGCTGATCTAGTTGGGATTTTCCCTCTCGAGCTTTACAGCGAAAACCTTGTGGTGTTTTCACATCAAACACAGCCAAAGCTTTAAATAATGTGTTGGGCATATGTAACAGAGATTCGAGCCAATAGGTCAGGCTGCAGCTTCCTCTAAAAGCTCGACTTTAAATGTGCTTTTTTCTATGCTTGTGACAGGCTGATATTAGCTATGCACAGATGCCCTGATTTGGTCATTCCAGGTAGGAAGAGATTAGGAGATGTTACTTAAAAGCACTGGGTTCCAATATCAATTGAGGAGTTACTCTTCTCAGTCTTTTGGAGTTTTGTTTTTTTCTCCTGTAGAAATTAATAACTGTAAACTACTTACTTTGCTACTTGGGCTGTTTTCACGACAGGTAGCAGCCTGAGAAGACCCTCCTCTGACCTGGTGTAGTTGCCCAGTTCAAACGTACTGTGCTCTTCTTCTGATGTCAGTAATACAAAAACTAGTGTGGCCCACTGGGCAGGTGAAAGATTGGCTCTGTTAAGGCTACCTGAGCTGAGATAGCTCTGAATTTCCTCCACGAGGGAGTGGTCATTCAGCTCGTTCAGACAGTGGAAGAGATTGAGGCACCTGTCTGGTGATGGATTGGACCTGATCTTCTCCTTTATGTGTTTAACGATTTCAGTTCTTGTCTTTTGTTGTGTTCGGTTGTTGACCATTAGATGTTTCAGCAGCGTCTGATTGGACTCCAGGGACAGCCCCAAAAGGAAGCGTAGAAACATGTCAAAATCTCCTTTCTCACTCCGCAAAGCCTTTTCCACTGCTTCTTTGTAGAGGATGAGCTCAGATGGTCTGGATAGAAAGCGTCGTGACGCGGACAACTTCACCAGGACGTTAACGTTGTCGTTGTGGAACGTGAGGAAGACGTACAACGCTGCAAAGAATTCCTGAACACTCAGATGCACGAAGCAAAACATCTTCTCCTTGCACACTGTCATCTCCTCATGGAAGATCTGTGTGTAGACTCCTGAGAACATGGATGCCTGCTCAGTATCGATACCATTCAGCTTTAGGTCGCTTTCATTGAAGATCAGGTGGCCTTTCTCGAGTTCTTGGAAAGCCAGCTTTCCTAAAGCCAGGAGATTAGCTCTCACACAGTCAGCATTTGACTCCCTTCTTCCTGTCAGCCTTTTCTTCATTGCCTCCTCACACAAGGATAAGAAGTGTATGTACATTTGAGTGAGAGTCTTTGGTGTGTCATTGCTCTCTTTTGTAGCCATATTTTTCTCGAAAACAGTCGCTGCCATCCAGCAGAAAATTGGTATGTGGCACATGATGTGAAGGCTCCTGCAGGTTTTCACATGTGCTATCACCCGGTTTGCTAAGTTCACATCACTAATTTTCCTCCTGAAGTATTCATCTTTTTGCAGGTTGTTGAAACCTCGAACTTCAGTCACTAGATCAACGCAGTTCGCTGGGATCTGACTGGAAGCTACGGGGCGTGATGTGATCCACACGAGAGCCATAGGGAGCAATCTGCCCCTAATGAGGTTGGTCATTAATACGGCAATTGTGGTAGTTTGAGTCACATCTGACAGTATTTCACATCTGTTGAAGTCCAAAGAGAGGCGACTCTCATCCAGGCCATCGAGGATGAAGAGCATGTTTTTTTTCACATTAGTGAAAATTTCTATGTCTTTAATTTCAGGGAAAAGCACAACAAGAAGCTCCACTAGACTGAAGTTTTTCTTCTTCATCAAGTTCAGCTCTCGGAACGAAAGTGGAAATACAAATTCTAGGTTTTCATTTGCTCTCTCCTCCGCCCAGTCCAGAGTGAATTTATTGGTCAAAACAGTTTTTCCAATGCCAGCAACTCCCCGTGTGACGACAGTCCTTATGTCACAGCCACGTTCAGGCAGAGGAGCGAACAGGTGATCGCAGTGGATTGATTTTTCCTGGCCCACATGGATCCTGGGTGTCGTCTCGATTTGTCTCACCTCATGCTCCTTGTTGACTTCGCCGCTTCCTCCCTCGGTGACGTAGAGCTCTGTGTAAATGTTATTGAGAGAGATTTTGTTTGTTTCTGTCGCCTGCCCCTCGAGAATGTGGCTGAACTTCCTTCTCAGAGTGGCTTTCAGGTTTTGTTGACTTTCTGCAACCTTGTCAACTGAAAGAGAAAACATTTATTTAAATGGTTTACTTTTTTAATGTAACATTTTTAAATTAAATAATTGAGAAGCACTCACTTTCAGGCGGCAGAGCACCACAGCTGTCTGTATGGTCATTGTTGAGGTCCTCTTTACACTCTGCAAAACGACACAAAGATCAGAAGAGACCAAACGGCGCATTCACTTAACTGCGTCTATCTACATGTATCTACCTTGTGTTGCTGAGAAGATATTGATGTTTATGTTGCCAACATTTGAACCAATTATGGAAGGAGCGACCACGTTGCCACCACTCTGTGCAGTGTAGTTTGGCTGGAAGTGATGAACCGCAGCCTGAATAAAGGGAACTGACTCGGAGAGAAAGCAAGAATAAGAGATCACTGAAGAAAAATGGTTGCTGGTGCTTTTCAGATTATCTTTTTGTTGCCTTACATTAAAAAAAATTAGACTTACCTTCAGAGAAATCATCTGTTTTATCACTAACGATTGATTGGTCCATTTTCTTTTTACAGTACTTTAATCCTCATGTAGTTTCTGTCAGGGAATACTCCTTGTCCTCAGTCTTTAACATCTCTGACTGTTCACTGAAGATATTTGCTTCCAAACAGTCAACTAGATGGTCAATAAATACATTAAACAAACCCTATTTTTTACTGTTACAAATCTGCTAAGACACCATTAAATCTAACAGACCAGAAGACGAGTGCATGGCTGCTTACTAAAGTGAAACTGCCACTTAAATAACACACTGGCAGATGGTATTAAAGGAGAAGGTTACTTCCTGAGAAAAACAGGAAGTATGGTTTCTTGCATGCACAGACAGTCTGCCTTCTTAAACAAACCACAAAAGTTTCGTTTACTAAAAAATGTAAATGTCAAACAGCTGCAAGATATTTTGCTTTGTTTTATTGATTGCTTGATTGATTTTGGACAAACTAACTTGGTATCCAACAAAAAAAAAACAGCAGTTTTTTAGGGTAAAT
This sequence comes from Haplochromis burtoni, assembly GCF_018398535.1. Classification (NCBI taxonomy): domain Eukaryota; kingdom Metazoa; phylum Chordata; class Actinopteri; order Cichliformes; family Cichlidae; genus Haplochromis; species Haplochromis burtoni. The sequence continues at coordinate 437,526 of NW_024582639.1, read as the reverse complement.
GTAACAACCAATACATCAGACACAGATTCACACTCAGGCAGCTAAATGCAGTGACAGAAGACATGTAAATTATGCAAAATCAGTATAGCCAAACACAATTTCCATGAAAGGCCCGGAAGCACGGTGGCACGGTGGTTAGCACTGTTGCCGCACAGCAAGAAGGTCCTGAGTTCAATTCCACCATCAGGCCGGGGTCTTTCTGTGTGGAGTTTGCATGTTCTCCCCGTGTTTGCGTGGGTTCTCTCCGGGTACTCCGGCTTCCTCCCACCGTCCAAAGACATGCAGCTTGTGGGGATAGGTTAATTGGATAATCCAAATTGCCACTAGGTGTGAATGTGAGTGGAATGGTTGTCTGTCCCTGTGTGTTGCCCTGCGACAGACTGGCGACCTGTCCAGGGTGTACCCCGCCTCTCGCCCTATGACAGCTGGGATAGGCTCCAGCGCCCCCCGCGACCCTGAAAAGGGTAAGCGAATGGATGGATGGCCCGGAAAGTCCCAAATCAGAGAGAAAATAAATCAAATGAATATGACAGAATATTTCAACAACACAATGGAACTTTTTGAGCTGTTAAACAAAAGAGTGTAGGGTAGGGTATTCATTCTGAAACTAAACAAATAAAAAATTTACTTTATAAATACAATGAAGTCAAACAAAATCATCTTCTATATCCTAATATATTGGAAAAGTTTTACTTACATTTTTTTGTCAGTTTGACCAAATTCTACCACGACCAGGATGAGGAGCCTTTGGTTTATCTTTATTGAAACTGGGAATGCTATGAGTCAAGCTTGTTTTATTTTACAAATACAGGCCATTTATTGTTTTATAATTGTCTTATAATTGATTAAAAAAAAAATCACTAGCCAGTAATAAAAATTAACCACCTAAGACCCGAATGCTTTCATGGCATGCATTTTTTATTTCTCTTTGATATTTGGGTTGATTGGGACCCAATGAATGTAAAAACAAAAAATTACCTGATTTTGTTTTTTTATACCTGATTTTTGTTTCTGAGAAAAATTAGATCCACATATGATGACATTCGTTTTCAATTTTGATAGAAGAGTGGCAGTTTAATGTCCTCGTAAGTGGAAATCAGGCCCTTGTAGCGAATTTGGTATTTTGGTCTAGACAACCCAAAATGTGATGTCCGCATATGTGGATGCCAAGTCCTAGGAGATTAAAGTGAAACCAACCATTTCTAAGCACTAAAACGGTGAAGACAGCAAACCCACTCTGGAAACTAAAAAACCAAAGTTGACTAAAAACAGAAATATAAAAACAAAACACCAAAATGTAACACCTCAGCCATAAACAGGGATAGTCTCTTTATTTGCCCTCAGATTCCTCATACGCGACACATCTTACTCCACTGGAGGTTCTTATCTAGAGTATATGATGTCATCACGTTGTCTAGCAACTACCTACAAACCCATTACCCATTTGTGGGGTTTGTACGCCTACAGTACCTTATAAAGGTATTGCATTGCTTTCATTTTGCAATAACAACACCTCATTTAGAGAATAGGGAATACACTCATTTTTGCCATGTGAATTACCCCAGCCTACAAAATCATCATAATACATATAAATATGCAACCATAATGAAACTTATACACTTTATGCAGGTGAATAGTGTCTGGAAGATGTGTGTAGTAGCCTCATTTCTTAGACATGAGATAGCTGACATTGTTTTTTAATCATACATTGATGTAAATACTTTTTTCTGTATGCAAACACACAATATTGTCCTCAATATTTATCTTTATTTAGATTATAAAACATTTTTTAGTGTGATTACATACATCAGTTTACCAACAGCATGAACAGTTAGTGTGATATTCTGTTATTACACTAGCATCAAATTATATCACTTTTACTGAAACCTGTGATTCATGGATTTGTATTAGACCTGACTAACATCATTTTCCTAGTCTACAGGATCACCATAATATTATTAGTCATCGTCAGCATCATTTATCTCAAAAAAGTGAGATAAGAGTAAAGCTTCTGAGTGAACGTCTGGGTTTAGATCAGAATGGTTCTGCTTTCTTAAAAATATCCAGTCTTAATTTTTGCTTTTACATTTTATTTAATGCAACTTCAGACCAAAACATAAAAGATAATCAAATCATCCTTCCCGATAGAAGACAGAAATTGATTCTACCAAAATAGAATATTACATATGAAAGCATTAGCGAGGCATCAGTCACTGAAAAGACGTTAAAAACATATTAGTTCACAGTTTGGTTTCACACTCTCAGACCTGCACACTGTAGCTGTGCTTGTTGAACACAAGATGGAAGCAAAGTCCAAGTTGTGCTTTGTCACTTTTACGGCATACAAAACACACGATACTGCCCAAAGAACTTTAAATGATGTAAGATCTACAAATAAATAAGACTAACAGGAAAAACACGAGAGAATATTTAACATAAACTGTGCTACTTTTTATCTAAAAGAAAGAGGGATAAAAAAAACCCTCAAAATATACTGTTACAGACAACAGAATAAACCATTTCATAAAAAGACCAGCTCGTGATGAGTTAACACCAGCCTGTTAATGCACTACACGAAGAGAAACCATATGAGGAGTTATCTTCATAAGGAGGAATGTTTGAGAGGGTCATGAAGGAGCACAGGCTCATTTAACCCTCATATCTCATCAAGGTTATTATGTTGAAGTTAAATGAACTTAAAAAGGTTTCAGTCTTCATCAGCTTCACCAAACGTGACAACAGTCGTTACAACTAACGTTTCAACAAATTTAATGATGAGCACATGGGGAACATTTTCTTTATGTTCACCAAACACTGAAGTCTCCTCAGTCAGATCTTCAGACAGTGGAAGCTCTGGAGATGAAGGAGTCGACAACTTCAGGGGCTGCAGCTTAAAAGAGCAGAACAGAAAAACACTGATGGTGAGTAAGAAACAGGAAATCTTCTCTGGATTAGAGATTATTGTGTTTTATGTTGCTAATCATCTTCTCTAATCCTGGACTGGAGGTGTTACACATTTATCCTTGTGTTCTGGGGTTCTCACTTTTTATTCTTAGTTTGTGGTTACTTTAATCATCCATTATGTCCCTAATGGATAATGGATAACTTCAAGAAAGCAAACGCTCAGAAGCACAAGCAAAGTCAGTGAATAATAAAAAAAGCTGTTCTCTGGAATCCCAGAGTAAAACTTTAGAGCTGAAAATGAGCTCCAAAGAATCATTTCCTTCACTGGAGGTTTAGTTACATCAGCCTGACTAGTGAGGTTTTTGGGTTAGGTCAGTTTGTTGAGGTGAGTTTTGGAAAGTTGGGTTATTTCCTGTAATGAAACCTGCTGGACTGTTTGTCCTTCATCTCCTCTCTTAGGACTGATGTGTCCTGATCATTCCGGCACTTAAATATGCTGTGCTAACTTAAGACTAACTGCTAATTTTCTGAGCACTCTGTGCGGTTGTAAAAGTAGCTGAATAAAGATGATGGTGATTAATTATCGCACATCATCCATAATTGAGTCAAAGTGCCTAATGAACCTATTAAGATGAAGCTACATGGTTGATATATGGGTGTATGAAGCGTATAAAGAATGAAGCACACTCACCTGCACATTTCTTTGTCCTCCTGATGGATCAACTCTGTTGCTTTCACTCAAACTCATCATGGAAACATTAACTGGAGGCTCTGGGTTGTTGTTGACTTTGTTACAGAGTGAACATTTAAAAGACTTTTTCCACTTCTCACATTCTTGCACACAGCCGTTACAGAAGCTGTGGCCACACTGCAGCACCGCAGGCTCAGTGCAAACATGTGAACAAAGTGGACAACAATCCTCAATGAACGCTTCATCACTCCAGCTTAAACCACTGTTGGACTCTTCATCTGTCTTTGTGACTTCAGAAGGCTCTTCATCAACTTGATCTTCAAAGTCTGAATCTTTGAATTCATCATTTGGATCTTTGTGACTCAGCACTTGAGCCCAATCTTGTATTGTAGCTTCCACAGCATCTTTCTCATTAATCTGTACCGGCTTATCCAAAGTATTCTCCAGGTTGTACATTGTTGGATTCTCTCTCGTATGCTGTGCAAAGTGCCAGTGAAACGTAGAGCTGTGGGCTGATGGTGAAAGTCCAGAAACAAGACTTTAGAATAAATTTATGAAAGAAAATGAAACATAAATTAATAAAAACGGTAACATCTTTACATTTTAATTTAAAATAGATTTTAAAATTGAACAAACTCATTAATTTGATGCTCACCTTTGTCTTTCAGGCTGACTCCAAGTAGCTTCTGCTATGTTCCTGTGTAGAGTTCGTCTTTCACTCTTCAAATAACCAACAACTTGCTCACCTTAGATCCTTTATTTGGAATGGGGGCGGGGCTCCAGTATGGTAATGCATTTTCTCTTGAATGTGATTGGTTAAAGTAGACTGAGAGAAAATAACCTGTCGACTTGCGGAAAATGTGCAGTTTTTTTTCTGGGGAAGACTGAAGGCGGAGTTGTATTGAGTATGAATTATTTGACATCCTTTATATTAATATGACAACTAAGAATAATAAACAACTAACTCTCTTCAACAAAGAAAACATCGTGGCACGCAGCAATCTATCAAACAAGCTATTTCTGAAAGTAACAGAGGCAAATGTAATATTATTTCCAGATTTACAGTCCAGTTAAGGGTATTTGGTCAAGTAGTGGTTATACAATTCATGCCATGTACTGACATCACTATGTCTGTGGAGTCAGAGAAATGTCATTTCAATCCTCACAAGTACACCTGCGTGAAAACAAAGAAATGTCAGCAAGTTCTGGGGAACAAGGAAGTATTTATTTTCCAGGGCTGAAAAACATCTGTACAAATGACTTAAGAACACATGTTTCTGTGTAAAAGTTCTTCCTGGTCAACATTTGTCATCACCATCTAGGCTCGGGGATTCCCGTTAACAAGACATACCAGTTTCTATACAAGCCAGAAAATAACTGTCTGTTCGCTAGAAGTGGACTGTTTTTCTGTGTATCCGGTGCGGACTGACCTAAGCTTCTTACTGACAGCTCTGAACATGTGATATATTGTCTATTCTTCACAGCAGCTTTGTTTGAAATGATGGGAAATTTATAGCTCATCATTTGTCTGCAGCTAAAAGAAGAGAAGAACACTCCAGCAATGGACATAAAGTGACAAGAAGTCAAAGCCAGGGGCAGATCTACAGGTGGGCAAAGGGGGACAACTGCCATCCTGTAGAGCCTTGCCCCCACCCCCAACTTTTATGTCCTTGACTCCATTTACGTATTTTCACATCAAAATCTTTTCTGTGTTCATAATTCCATCAATTTTGACAAGATACACAACATCACCTCCTGAAATGCAGTCCCAAATCATGACAGTCTCCAGATGTTTTACAGATTGATGTAGACACAGAATTAATAAAAAAAACCATTTTATGTCTGTCAAACTGTTGTTTTTGCCATGTTTCATCCTTTTGGCTAAACAATTGGAACAAATTAGTCATTTTTGCAACAGGCTGCTAAATATAAATTGATTCTTTGCTAAGTTATCTGTTATGTGGTGACACAACATTGGCTAATTCATGCTTAAATCATTTATAGGTCAGTTCTAATTGGTACAACAAGCAAACAAAAAAAAAAATTCCCAGAAAAGGATCAGATTCAATAACTGGAAGAAAAACTTGTGGAAAAACAGCCAAAGTCCAAAGAAAATCTTTGAAAGCCCTTCAGGAGAGATACAGGAGAAAAATGAGAAGAAACTCTGGCTCCTTGGAAGCAAAATATAAATAAATGAGGGATGATTCAAAAGTTTTGCACAGTACCACATATATGTACTGTTACAAAAGTGGAAACCTATATTACACATGGTAAAAGCCTAAAATACAAAAAGCTAAACTGTAGGCTTCATTCTGTTAAATGCTTTGCTTGTGTGGATTCGGCTGAATGGTAACAGTAACAGTGAACATCGCTAATATGGTCACATTAGAAACATAACTATGGTTGTGCGTATCAAAGCCCTACCAAGCAAACCTTGTTCCTTGTTCCTTAAAACTTGCTCACATTTATGATAAGTGGGTCAGCAAAGGGACAGAAGTGTTGCACTGCGATCAAATTTCTCTTGAATGTAATTGTCAAAGTCTGCAGTGCCAGTAATGGACTGTTTCCGCAACAGTAAACAGATCAGTGCACTTTTTGCTCCTCTTCCTCCTCCCTGCTCTGCTGTGGTTTTTGTTGTTGTCACATGACTCAGCTGTGCTAAACAGATATGTACGCTACATGTAGTGGGTGAGAAAAAGCCGGAGGGGAGGTATTTCATGGCTGCAAATAATAACCTTGTAAAGATGTAGGCGTGTAAGAATGAAATTCAATACTTTGGCAACACAAGCAACTTGTATAAAAACTTGAAAACCTGTGAAAAAGAGACTTTTTCTGGTAAAAGATACTGACGGAGGAGGAAAAAAATCCTTCAGATAGACCCAGACCCCACAGAGTTCTTCCACAGAGGCAAGAAATATCCAGCCGAAGATAATGATTCAGTTGTTTTGGATCTTAAGCATTAGTTAGTTTTAATTAAGTGTTATCATACCTGTAGACTATATTCAGACATTCCCTGCTAATCATACATAAGCTGCCTTTGTGAGTTAAAAGCATCTTTATCAATACTTGCTATCAGCAACAATGGCCGTGTATTTACTTGGGACTGGATCCAAATTTTGCAACATCACATATCACACACACCACTGTTTCAAACCTTAGAGTGAAATGTTTTCTTTGTAAAATTTCCTGTTGCAGTCATTGTCACAGTCTATTCCAATGAACTGATCATACCAGTTACTATATGAAGCACAAACTTACATGTCTATTCGGTTGAAATGGGATGTTTTTCTGGGTATATGTTGCCGACTAAAAGCGACCATTATTGACCTGAGCTTCATACTGACAGTTTTTTATATTAATCCGATAACTGATAATAATCCACAACTGGCTATCTTCAGCAAAGTGCACATCATGGCACGCAATAAGCTGTGAAACAAATTCACAAACTACATGGTGATGTTAGTTAATGCTTGATGTGTTAACAGCTGGAGGGGCTGTGTCCTGCATTAAATACTGATGGAGGGCAAATGAAAGAGAGCAAATATTCCCCAACATAACTTGTGACCAGCAGAAGATCTACGTCTGCTGTTTCGAAGTTTTAAAACAAAAATAGGCTCATTTTGAGCCTCCTTTCAAAATAACACAGGAAACATGGAGAGACAAGGCACGATAACACAAGCTTGACAATGGAACATGGAACATACATAGACATAAAACACATGACAGACTGGGGATGCATGGAACATAGGGAGAGGTAAATGAGATTAGGGAGACCAAGGCACAGGCGTAACTTACACGTTTAACATAGGGAACAAGACAGACTACACAGAAGACAGGACAAGACTCAAAAACATGGCGACCTGGAAGAAACATAAATTAGACTAAGACATACTAAATAAAAATACTAAAACTTAAAATTATCTTATAAGTAATCAAAAATACAAAATGGCTCAACTACAACCTTAACTAAGAACAACACATGAACTAAACGCTAACATAAGAAATCAACAATACCAAATAACTCAAAGCGCTGGGTCACAGACCCGAGACCCTGACAGAACGATTGGAAAAGTTGTTATTGTAAGCATCAAATAGCCTTTAAATGTGCTACATTTGCATTAGATAGAACAAGGTGCAATAGTTGCTAATAAAACGTACTAACTTAGCTTTTTCCTTGATTACTGATAACTGTGGTTTACAACATTTCAGTCCTGTTAGACAGTTTTTTTTCTGTTTTTTTCATTTGAAGCACTTTTGTAAATAAGTCAGACGCTGATGTCATGTGTTTGTGTAAGAAGTTTTCCTGGTCAACAGATGTCGTCACCATCTAAGACCGATACATTCCAATGAACTAGGCACACCAGTAAAACAGAAACTATTCTCCCTGTTCACTAGAAGTGGACTATTTTTCTGGGTATAAGGTGCAGAACATAAGTGGTCCTTTATTGACCTGAGCTTCTTATTCACAGTTTTAATCACTGACATATTTTATATTAATTTGATAACTAATAATGATAAACAAGAAACTTCCTTCAACAAAGCACACCTCATGGTACACAACAATCTTACAAACATATTAAATAATTTCAGTATTGAGAAGGTTACTTTTAAAATGTATTCCACTACAGATTACAGAATACATGCCCCAACATGTATTTTGTAACGTATGCCGTTACGTTACTCAATGAGAGTAACATATTCTGAATTCTTTGGATTACTTAATATATTATCATGCTGTTTACAACAAAATGAATGTACTATTGCTGTGTGATTTATTGCTATTACTTAAGGATAGTCGCCATACCAATAACAACTAGATTTTTAAATCTTAATATAAAATGAGTAACAGTAGGTTGACATTAGGTAAGGCTGCACTTTTAGCAGTGATCTCCTATTCTGCGCGTATATAAAACTGGTCTGTGGCTCCGAACCGCAGTAAAGGGACCTCTGGCTAATATGTCGGGTTCTGTGTCGGGCTTGTAGCTGAAAACTAGCTTTGCTTTGTTGTCTGGGTCAACTTTGCTAGCCAGAGACAGAGAGAGGCCCTGAAAGGCTGCTCCAATGGAACTTATTGTTTCGGAGGAAAACACGAACACATAGTCGAGTCTTAATTATTTACTTACAACTGAGCTACACTGCCCATAAGGCTACATTCTTTAGGTCTATGCCTGTAACACTCTACCTATTGCTTTCATATGAAAAATTTTTTTGAATAATAATTTTTTAAAAATACTTCTTCACGTCATTATGCAGGCCGAAAGTAGAGGTGACATGGGCAGCGAGACTGAGACACCGACATTAGAGCCTCTTAATGCGTGTTTTGTTTGGGTTTCCTCCGGCGTGGAATTACCAAAAATAGAGAAGGCATAGCCGAACATGTGAAACAGGAAAAGGCCGCCGTGTAATCCATTCATTTCAACAAAGTAACTGTATTCTGAATACCACCTTTTTAAATGGTAACTGTAACCGAATACAGTTACTCATATTTTGTATTTTAAATACATAACATGTGTTCCGTTACTCCCCAACACTGAATAATTTACAAAACTACATAACCAAATAACATATTAGTTGATAGATGATAGCCAGGAAAGTAAAGTCTTTATGAAGAATTTTCAGGTATCCATACTTTCAGTGTTGTGCCAAAAAGTGTTGAACTGTGAAATGCAATATTTCCATCAGCTCAACAAACATCAGCAAACACACAAACACACATTTCATGGCTGATGATGCTTAACTGAATTATTTAGACTATCTATTGATATGTTTGTGTTTGTAGTACAACTTATCCTATTTGATCAAACTACTATGAAAGTTTTATAAAAGGGTTTTTTTGTTGTTGTTCTTTTGCTATGTGAGGTTCAGAAATTCTCACTAGTCTTTTCCAATGTCAAGATTTCTGTCAGTGTATGCTCAAATATGGGACTTTACAGTACTGCCTGAATTTCTCTTCATACTTTTAAATAGCCAAGTTGTATATATTTTTTTTTCTTGTGTCCCAAATTACAGATTCAAATTAAATTTTTATCGTAAGAAAGGAACATGAACATTTCATCTTTAATAGTTGCTGAGATATTCATGTTCAGACATGGCCTAAGATTTCAAAGAGTGAAAATCATATTGGCAGTGCCTCCGACTGCCCAAATAACTCTAAAATTTTGTGTGTTTCATTAGTGTGGTATAATCACTGATGCTGTGAAGTAACTAGCTGCATTTAGTCACAGTAGTTTTTACACTCCTCCTTCACGCTGCAGCTTTCTCTGTAGAGCACAAGATGCAAGCAAAGTCCAAGTTGTGTACTATTTGTCTTAAAACGTGTACAAGATCATCTTTGATCAAACTGATTCAGTTCTGTACTATTTATATATGAAAAATAAACACTTTTTAAAAAATCTTAGATCATTTTATATACAGTGAGTGGAGACTTAATACCATCTGTTTTTTAGACCTTTCTGTTCATTTAGAAAATTTCCAGGGTGCCGCTGAGTTGTCCAAAAAGTTACCTCCTGTCTTCTTTTTGCAACTATTTCCTTGATGGAAATGTCATATGGTCAAGGAAAGGAAGGAAGAAAAATGAATAAGGACTTCCGAAAAGAGATGCACAATGCAGAGTGTAAAAATGCAATTAAATTAGACTCTTTAACAGTGTGACAATGTCCAGAAGATAGACTGTAGACGTGTTCTTATCATGGTGTTTCATGCAGGCCACATACTAGAACCCTGAAAGAAAAAGTATGATTTCATGTTTGGATTTTTGAATTGTTCAAGGAAATGGAATATATATAATATATAGTAGATAATGGAAACTGAGCTATTGTGATCTCAAATGCACTTTGATAATATCATTTAATATCATGATGTCATGTAGAGAGCCTGTATAAATCTGTTCTTGAAACTGTGATAAGAAACAGATTCTGTTACAGCTGTGGGTTTACCAGAATTTCTATATCTATCTATTTATTTAGATTATAAAACATTTTTTAGTGTGATTACATACATCAGTTTACCAACAACATGAACAGTTAGTGTGATATTCTGTTATCACACTAGTATCAAATTATATCACTTTTACTGAAACCTGTGATTCATGGATTTGTATTAGACCTGACTAACATCATTTTCCTAGTCTACAGGATCACCATAATATTATTAGTCATCGTCAGCATCATTTATCTCAAAAAAGTGAGATAAGAGTAAAGCTTCTGAGTGAACGTCTGGGTTTAGATCAGAATGGTTCTGCTTTCTTAAAAATATCCAGTCTTAATTTTTGCTTTTACATTTTATTTAATGCAACTTCAGACCAAAACATAAAAGATAATCAAATCATCCTTCCCGATAGAAGACAGAAATTGATTCTACCAAAATAGAATATTACATATGAAAGCATTAGCGAGGCATCAGTCACTGAAAAGACGTTAAAAACATATTAGTTCACAGTTTGGTTTCACACTCTCAGACCTGCACACTGTAGCTGTGCTTGTTGAACACAAGATGGAAGCAAAGTCCAAGTTGTGCTTTGTCACTTTTACGGCATACAAAACACACGATACTGCCAAAAGAACTTTAAATGATGTAAGATCTACAAATAAATAAGACTAACAGGAAAAACACGAGAGAATATTTAACATAAACTGTGCTACTTTTTATCTGAAAGAAAGAGGGATAAAAAAAACCCTCAAAATATACTGTTACAGACAACAGAATAAACCATTTCATAAAAAGACCAGCTCGTGATGAGTTAACACCAGCCTGTTAATGCACTACACGAAGAGAAACCATATGAGGAGTTATCTTCATAAGGAGGAATGTTTGAGAGGGTCGTGAAGGAGCACAGGCTCATTTAACCCTCATATCTCATCAAGGTTATTATGTTGAAGTTAAATGAACTTAAAAAGGTTTCAGTCTTCATCAGCTTCACCAAATGTGACAACAGTCGTTACAACTAACGTTTCAACAAATTTAATGATGAGCACATGGGGAACATTTTCTTTATGTTTGCCAAACACTGAAGTCTCCTCAGTCAGATCTTCAGACAGTGGAAGCTCTGGAGATGAAGGAGTCGACAACTTCAGGGGCTGCAGCTTAAAAGAGCAGAACAGAAAAACACTGATGTGATTAAGAAACAGGAAATCTTCTCTGGATTAGAGATTATTGTGTTTTATGTTGCTAATCATCTTCTCTAATCGTGGACTAGAGGTGTTACACATTTATCCTTGCGTTCTGGGGTTCTCACTTTTTATTCTTAACACAGTTACTGTGTGGAAAAAGTTTGTGGTTACTATAATCATCCATCATGTCCCTAATGGATAATGGATAACTTCAAGAAAGCAAACACTCAGAAGCACAAGGAAAGTCAGTGAATAATAAAAAAGCTGTTCTCTGGAATCCCAGAGTAAAACTTTAGAGCTGAAAATGAGCTCCATAGAATCAACTGCTAATTTTCTGAGCACTCTGTGCGGTTGTATAAGTAGCTGAATAAAGATGATGTTGACTAGCTATCGCAGATCATCCATGATTGAGTCAAAGTGCCTAATAACCCTATTAAGATGAAGCTTTATGGTTTTATACGGGAGTATGAAACATTCTGGATCAACAGTAAAGAATGAAGCACACTCACCTGCACATTTCTTTGTCCTCCTGATGGATCAACTCTGTCGCTTTCACTCAAACTCATCATGGAAACATTAACTGGAAGCTCTGGGTTGTTGTTGACTTTGTTACAGAGTGAACATTTAAAAGACTTTTTCCACTTCTCACATTCTTGCACACAGCCGTTACAGAAGCTGTGGCCACACTGCAGCACCGCAGGCTCAGTGCAAACATGTGAACAAAGTGGACAACAATCCTCAATGAACGCTTCATCACTCCAGCTTAAACCACTGTTGGACTCTTCATCTGTCTTTGTGACTTCAAAGGCTCTTCATCAACTTGATCTTCAAAGCCTGAATCTTCACGTTCTCGAACTTTAAAATCTAGAACTTCATCATTTGGATCTTTGTGACTCAGCACTTGAGGCCAATCTGGTGCAAATTTAAAAAGTACGTTAATAAAGGGTAAAGAAATAGAAATGGTATGGTTCATTTAATCACATTAACTGCTTAGTAACAAACAAATCGTTGCAGATCAATGAAGATTTAAATGTTTGCATGATGCACAGATACAGATTGTGCCTTGCACACAGACAAACCCGCTGTACAACAACATTTTACCTTCAGTGAAGTTTACTGTGAGGTTGTGGTGTTTAATGCTCCCCAGTTTTTCCATTGTAACATCCACAGCATCTTTCTCATTAATCTCTACCGGCTTGTCCACAGTTTTCTCTCTGAAAGTGTTCTCTAGGTCGCACATTGTTGGATTCTCTCTCTCGTATGAAACGTAGAGCTGTGGGCTGATGGTGAAAGTCCAGAAACAAGACATTAGAATTAATTTATAGAAGAACTTAATTTTTTTTTAGGCTTAGAAATTGCGGTTTTTTTACCAGCAGTTTCTGGCTGCATAGAATTACAGTGACAGGTTAGAGTAAGGATAAAGTCACTTAATTTTCTATTGAAAGCAAGAAAAAGAAAAAAGACAGGAAGCAGAAAATTTATGCCTGGTTTGTTTTACTCTTTGAAAAGGTTCTCAAAGTTTCAGCTCTAAGTGCCAATAAAGGAGCCAACATAGGACTTATAGTTGTCTAAACATTACTGAGGTGCATTAACAGCTGCTGTACTTTGCATAATAAGGAATTTATAGCTCATCATCTGTCTGCAGCTGTGAGAGCATACCCCAGCACGCTGCAGAAAGTGACCAGAAGTCAAAGCCCACACAGTACAAAATTTACATTTTAACTTAAAATAGATTTTAAAATGGAACAAACTTATTAATTTGAAGCTCACCTTTGTCTTTCAGGCTAACTCCAAGTAGCTCCTGGTGTTTTCCTGTGTAGAGCTGGTCTTTCACTCTTCAAATAACCAACAACTTGCTCACCTTGCTCAAGTTATTAGGAACAGAAGGGGGCGGGGCTGCTGTGATTGGTCAAAGTAAGCGGATAAACTAACCTCTCGACTTGCCCCTGTTTTTGCAGGGGCAGATTGAAGGCGATGTTAAATTGTTCATTCGCGGTTCTAATTATTTGACATAATTTATAGTAATATGACAACTATAAATATGAATATTCAGCAAAGCGAACATCATGACACAGCGTCATCTGTCAATTTAAGAAACTAATAATGTCAAATTTATTATTATTTCTAGATTTTGCCATTTTTTCTTACTTTGGGTTTGTGTCAGATATCTGTTGTTATACCTCTTGAAGCCACACAAGACGATTTCTATAACAGTACATATGAGGGTATTTGGACAATTAGTATCTATATATTTCATGCCATGTAATGATATCACTGTGTCTGTGGAGTCAGGGAAATATAATTTAAATTTTCACAAGTATACCTGCATGACACTAAGGACTGTTAGCAAGTTCTGGGGAACAAGAAAGTATTTATCTTGCAGAGCTGAAGAACATATGTATATATGTTATAAGAGCACAACTTTCAGTGTAAAGATTCTTCCTGTTCAACATCTGTCATCACCGTAAAGGTCCGTGCATTCCAGTGAACAAGGCATACCAGTTTCTATGCAAATCAGAAAATAACAGTCTGTTCACTAGAAGTGGAGTGTTTTTCTGTGTATGAAGTGCGGACTGACATAAGCTTCTCACTGACAGTTCTAATCATGGGACATTTTTGTATTAATATGATAACTAATAAGAATCCACAACTAAACCTCTAACATAAAAATCCTTTAAACAGTAATGAAGTGTAATACAACTTAAATAGGGTGGGAAGTAACAAAGTACAAATCTTTGCTATTGTACTTCATTATCTGTGCTTTACTTGAGTATTTTTCTGGCAACTTTTTTACTTTTACTCCCTTCATTTTTAAACAATTACCTGTACTTTCTACTCCTTACATTTTTAAAACAGGCTCGTTAGTTTTGGTTTGACTAATTTCAGGGGAGTTATTATTTCACGTCGCTGTGAGCCTTTAATCCAGATTGAGCCTAAACAGTATCACAGGTGCTACAAGTGTTGCAAAGGCAAACATGGTCAGTTATAAGTTTGCAAAAAAAAATTTATTGAACGGTTAGAATTTCAAATTACTTTTACATGGTGACATGGACCTCCATCTCTCCGCACTGCTCCAGGAGACAAAGGCTGCCATCCCCGGGCAGTAAACACTTGGTAAAAACAGAATGTTAACATAACATTGGTCAAAGTTGGAGGAAAGCCTTTAGACCCCATGTCCGCTCACATTTTATCTTCTGGACCTTTCGGACATCTCCCTGTAGGGAGATGTTGCTTCTCACATCACCACGGCAACCATCCTAGGTTGGTGTCCGGCATGCAGAGAGAGAGAAGGGGGAAAGAGAGCATTCCCTAACACCAGAATTTATGGCCCTGATTTTTTCTCTTACAGAGTCAGCATTAAAGTTTTGTACCTTCTTGTGCCATCAGCAGGCCAAGCAGACTATCCCTCTCAAATTCCTCAGAGAAGAACTGATGTAGACAAACTGCTATTTAAATGCTGCAGGTTAGTGCTGGCTAAACCGGTTAGTTTGCTGTACTGTGATGGATTTAGATCAGCTGATCACATTCTGTACATTAAGAAAATCTACTGGAGCTCTCAATAGAAATTTTTGTGAGTTGATTCTTTTCCTCACACTGAGCTTTACAGTCAATTTTAGGGTTCCCCCACCTGCTGAAACCCACTTGAACCCCTGACTCTACACGTTTTCCTGTTTAAACACAAAGTCACCCACGACAATGAGGCAACAGAAAACAGAGCTATTTTTATATTCTTTCTTTTCTCTGCTCGTGTTCTACTTACCTGATTAATTACCTTACCATATTAATTAATTAGAATTAAAATTTAGACCAAAATGAAGTTTGTGTTTCCATCTACTAATAATATTTTATCCATCCATCCATCCATTCTCTTCCAATTATCCTTATCAGGGTTGGGGGGAAAAGGGGCTGGAGGCTATTCCAGCTGTCATAGGGCGAGAGGCGGGGTACACCCTTTCACAGGGCCAAACATAGAGACAGACAACCATTCACACGTATGAGCATTAAGAATCCACAATTAACCTAACCCCACTAACAATAATTATTTTATTATTAAATTAATATAGCTAGGTTCAGTTAGCTTAAAAATCAGTGGTACAAATTAGTACTTTTCAGAGCCTTTTTCACTTTTACTTGACTTAAAAAAAATTGAATGGTAAATGGCCTGTATTTGTATAGTGCTTTACTCAGTCCCTACGGACCCCAAAGCGCTTTACACTACATTCAGTCATCCACCCATTCACACACACATTCACACTTTCACACACTGAATGGAGTGAAAACACATAAAGTGACCAGAATTCAAAGCAAACACAAGAAAAAAATGTAAATTTCACTTAAAATACATCTTAAAAATTTCCAATTACTTATTTACAAAATTTTCCTGTTTTCTTGTGTAGAGCTGTTCTGCTGCACTCTCAAATAAATGCTTCCTTGTTCCTTAAGTAAGCAAGGGGGGCAGAAGTGTTGCACTGTGGTGCAATTTCTCCTGAATGGGATTTCTGCCAGAAACGGACTCTTTCCGTAAACAGTAAACAGATCTGTGCAAACACGCTCCTCTCATGCCTGCACAGTAAAAACAAAAAGAGGCTCGTGTTGCTTCTTTTCTGGTCTTGCTGCTTCTTATCTGGAACATCACTGTTGGTGATTCTCAAGAAACACCTCCCACACACACCGGACAGGGAAACAGATGAGGACAATCTGTGGAAAATATATTGAACTGACGTTAATATGACCAACCTGAGCTGAGACAAATCATGAGGGTATCTTCAGACACTGATGCTGTTTATTTCTTCTTGTCCGCAACCTCCTGTGACTTTAGTTCATTTTTGTGGAGAAAGAATTCTGATTAATATTAGAGGACTTTCAAGAGTATTTGGAACCCAGAGAGCCCAGAGAGGATAATGATTCAGACAATGTGTCGCTTCTTGAATAATCAGAAATGTTATTCTGATTAACATTACAGGGTGGCTGTAGCTCAGGTGGCAGAGCAGGTCAGCCACTAATCAGAAGGTCGGTGGTTCGATCCCAGGCTGCATCCTGGCTGCATGCCAAATATCCTTGGGCAAGATACTAACCCCAGTTTGCCTACTGGTGGTGGTCAGAGGGCCCGGTGGCGCCTGTGTCCGGCAGCCTCGCCTCTGTCAGTGCGCCCCAGGGCAGCTGTGGCTACAATGTAGCTTGCCATCGCCAGTGTGTGAATGTGGGTGAATGACTGAATGTAGTGTGAAGCGCTTTGGGGTCCTATGGACTAGAAAAGCGCTATACAAATGCAGGCCATTTACCATTTATTCTGTGTCACTGTAATTGGAAAATCATGAGATGGCTGTTAAGTGTGCTACATTTGCAACATGAATAAACATGAATAATTGTGGTTTACAACACTGCAGTCCTTTTAGATTGTTTTCTTTTAAATTTGAAGAATTTATGTAAATGAGTTAGACCTTGATGTCATGGCTTTGTATGCAAATTCTGCCTGTTGAACATCTGTCACCACCATTTAAGGCCGGTACATTCCAGTAAACTAGACACACCAGTTACTATATAAGCAGAAACTATTCTCTCCATTCACTGGAAGTTGGCTATTTTTGTGGGTATAAGGTGCAGACAGAAAGTGGTCCTTTATTGACCAGAGCTTCTTACTCACATTTCTAATAATTGATATCTTGTATATTAATATAATAGCTAAAATAATCAACAGTAAACTCCCTTCAACAAAGCAGAGGCATTTGATAAACTGCAAATTTAAAGGTTACATGTCACGTCATAATTTTTATTCACGTTGCCATCGGAGCTGCAGAAAGGTGTCTAAGAAGTATAGTAAGCTGTCCATACCTGAGGCCTTGGAAACTGCCAAGTAAGACTCACAGCCTTGGCCAGCTGTTTGAAAAGATACACCAGAGAGATAGAAGGCAGAAGAACAAACCAGCTGTTCTCCACAGAACCAGCCAAGGTGTACTCTCAGTGGTAAGGGAACAATATGAGAACAGCACCGCCACCAAGGCTGAAGACGAAGTAATACTGAAAGAGCATTTGGGAGAAGGATGCAACACATAACAACAATGCTCAGTGGCTAGTGGATCTAAGAGTAGCCATGAACAGGATCCAGTAACAATCACAGTGGCAGGCATGCAAGAAAGGATCTCCAGTATGAAGAGCCGGACAGCACCAGGCCACAACACGGCTGAAGAAGCTGACTCCGCTCCACGAGCATCTGGCAGTGAATCAGCTGCTAGTCCATGAGAGTAACCCAGAATGGCTAACTGAAGGCCGGACAGTCCTGATCCCCAAAGACCCCCAGAAGGGACCGATCCCATCAAACTATCCACCAACAGTGATGGGAATAACGGCGTTACTAGTAACGCTGTTACTAGTAATGCCGTTACTTTTTTCAGTAACTAGTAATCTAACTAATAACTATTTCTATCGTTTCAACGCCGTTACAGTTACAAACAAGAAAATGCGGGGCAGACATGTTACTATTTTTTAACAAACTGTTGACACTGTCTTCCAGTAATGTGTCATGCTTTGTAGTGAATCAGAAGAGCAAACTCCCATCGAGTGAGAGCCAGCTCCCCACTTTTTTTTTTTACCGAGGTTTGTTGTTTTGCCACAGTTTTTAATTGTCTTTCCACATACATCGCACACAGCATAATTTCTATGCTGAACGTTATCACAGTTATGGTCTGTGAACAGTCAAGGTATTTGATTAATAAACTGTGATTTTTGTACATAAGCAGAATAGTCTTACCATACATCAGCAGCGTCTATCCTTCCTGTGTGAAAACAGGAAGTGGGATTTCTTGTCCTCTAATTCTGCGGTCATTATGTGTGTTAAAAGTAAGCTCAACAGAAACGTCTAAAACATATTTTACTTTATTTTTTCTATAATTAAATTACTCTTTGGCGGATTTAATACTTTTTGGAGTTTTTGTACCGTGTAACCTTTTAAAACCAAGAAATCTGAATTTGTTACAATTGTGTCAGTGGCAATTCTTACAAGTGACTCAAGCATGTTAAACCAAGTAACATCTTCAAATTACAAAAAAAATTTACAAACAGACAGAAATAAGAAAACTGCATTTTCCTAGTGGTCAGTTGATCCACTAGGAAAAGACAGTTTCAAAAATAATTGGAGGTTCAGGGTTGTAGACGACTTCCTGATGACGCGACATTTCCTAGATTTTTTTCCCACCTCCAGCGCATCATTCAGGTTTCAATCAAAGGACTCTTCTCTTTTTGACCACTGGCTCTCCATCACTCCACTCTTCATCTCTTGACTCTTCATCATTCCATTCCTTATCTGCGTCCTCTTCATCATTCCATTCTTCATCTTCTTCCTCTTCATCATTCCACTCTTCATCCTCGTCCTCTTCTTCATTCCACTCTTCATCTCTTGTCTCTTCATCATTCCACCCTTCATCCTCGTCCTCTTCTTCATTCCACTCTTCATCCTCGTCTTCTTCTTCATTCCACTCTTCATCCTCTTCCTCTTCATCATTCCACTCTTCATCTTGTGATTCCTCATCAATTGCATATTCACCACTTGCCTCTTCATCATTTGGCTTGTCCTTTCTGGAAGTTGCTTAAAATGAAATATATACAAATGTTATTGTTTATTTAATCCAGTGCAAAGGGTGTGGCATATCTCTGTTACTGCTATTTAAACCAATGCTGTAGACACTATAAAAGATGGATGCAGTACTGATGAGTTCTTAGCCAACGAGTGAGAATACCAAAGAAATTTCACATTTTTAATATCACAAAATAACCAAAATTTACAAAACAGACCATTTTTATTCAGTAGGACCGAATATAAGTGACAGAGACCTTGAACTCAGGAGCAAAGGGTTTACAGAGAGACTTGTATAGATCTGGAGGGTTTTTGTCGCCATCTGGTGGCCTTTACATGAAATGCAGGTTTAAGGCATTTAATCATTGGCTTAATTTTTCTGCCCCAGAAGCTGCATCCATCTTTGATGATGTCTATGAACAGGTTCTCATCCCAACGCGTAACATACCGACGACTGTGACAAATCGTCGGCATGTTACTGCCGCGGGGTCCTCTCAGAAACTTCTCCCGAACAAATATAGGCGTAGTCAGGCAGGGTTCGGAGTGTGTACTTTATTATGCCGGCCTCCCACGTGCACAAAGAACTTATTTCAGAAAGAATTTAAAAAATAAATAAAAGTAACTCAATGAAAAACAAAAAAAAAGTAGTTTATTTGCAAAGCTCAAGTGGCTGAACCACCCTACATGTTACCCTCACCGTAACCATCTCACACTCTCCAGTAGGCCCTGATAACCTTCCTTTATACTCCACTGCCCATCCCAGTAGGCATAATAATTATCAATCAAGGCAATTTTCTTCACAAAACAATACTTTTCTTTGCTCATTTCCAGCCATATTTTCTATGATAATCACAAATGTATTTATGACTACTTTCTGGAAACCTACAGTGTCCTACAGAAAACCCCCAACAAAAGTATAACTCTGGGTGAGGAATGATGGCTACCACCATGGGCCTGGTGGTGCTGTTTGACAGCGAGTTGCAATCCTGGGAAGAACATTGTGAGATTTTGGATTACTTCTCTGTCGCAAATTATTTTAAGGAGGAGGAGAAGAAGCGAGCGGTGCTGTTGAGTGCTGAAGTTTTCTCAAGCAAAGGAGGCAGGTAACAGAGACACTGGGCTTGAGGAGCATGACGGAGCAGTCGTGATTCAGTAAACGAATAGGATCAGTGAACAAGATGGAGGACGTCTGCTCGAAGTCACAACAAGATATCAGGGAATGCTACAGATGTGGAGGGATAAATCATGTGGCCGGTGACTGCAGGTTTGTTACAGAAAAGTGCCACAACTGTGGCAAGGTGGGACACATAAAAAGGGTCCGCAGAAAAAACGGAACAAAAAGGAGGGTGTGGCTGGCAGACAAGGAAAACAAGCATATGTCTTAGAAGAGGAGAATGGGGAGAAAACATCTTGATGCATTCTCAATCATCCAGGAAAGTAAATCTCCAAAAGTTGATTCTGTTCATCTGGACGTAGCGTTTTGTGGGAGAAATGTTTCGTCACTCATCCAAGTGACGACACATTTCTCTCACAAAACGCTACGTCCAGATGAACAGAATCAACTTTTGGATAATGGGGAGAGTGAGGAGAAAGGCGCTGAAATCAATCAATCAATCAAAATGTATTTATATAGCACATTTTAAAGACCAAAGTACACCAAAGTGCTTTCCAGTAAAATCATGATACAGATAAAAATCACAATATAAAATATAAATTACAGATATAAAATATAAAATAATTACATAATCTAAATGCAAAGCCAGATGTAAATTACCCTGATTAGCCTGGAATGCCAGGTTAAACTAGTATGTTTTTAGACGTGATTTAAAAGATTGAATAGAATCTGATGCGCAAATATGAAGAGGGAGAATATTCCATAACCTGGGTGCGGCAACAGCAAAGGCATGGTCTCCTCTGGTCTTCAGCCGAGACCTAGGTTGCACTAAGAGCAGTTGGCCCGATGATCTTAGTGCTCTCTTAGGGCTATACAGACAGAGGAGATCAGCTAGGTAGTCAGGTGCCATATTATTTAGGATTTTATAAGTAAACAATAAAATTTTAAAATCAATTCGATATTTAATAGGAAGCCAATGTAAGTTGGCTAGAACAGGGGTGATAGAATCATACTTTCTAGTGCCAGGAGACGTGCTGTGGCATTTTGGACCAGCTGCAATCGCTGAAGGAGGGAAGATTGAAGGGCCAAGTAGAGAGAATTACAATAATCTAGTCTTGAAGTGATGAACGCATGAATGAGTTTCTCCAGATCTTTGCGTGGTATATAAGGTTTAGCCTTAGAAATTAGGCGTAGCTGATGAAAGCTGGTTTTTACCACAGTAGAAACCTGTTTATCTAGTTTGAAGGAACTATCCATGAAAACTCCAAGATTCCTAGCAGCATCAGTGAGGTGATTAGCAACAGGCAAGAGTGTACCAGTCAGTTGTTCCAGAGGCATATTTCTATCAAAAACAATAATTTCTGTCTTCTTTTCATTTAAAGTAAGAGAGTTACGTGATAACCAGTCTTTGACATCCCTCAGACAATCAAACAGAGGATGTAGTGAAGACGAAACATCCCCAGTCAAGTGGAGGTCGATTTGAATATCATCAGCATAGCAGTGAAAAGAGACATTGTGTTTTTCAAAAATGGAGCCCAAGGGCAGCATATACATAGAAAACAACACAGGACCCAATTTATCACTTATACCGTTTATCTCTAAATGGGTCTGTAGTTGCTGAAGCACTATTTTCTCTAAACTTTTTGACATGAAAGGGAGTTTAGAAATCGGCCTGTAATTTGCTAGAGTGTTATGATCAAGGCTGCTTTTCTTGATAACAGGTTGCACGACTGCATGTTTAAAGACAGTCGGAACACAGCCAGATAACAGTGATGAGTTCATTAAAAATAAGATACAAGACCCGATTGTTTTCAATGCATCCTTAATGATACGAGAAGGAATAATGTCATGCAGAGAATTTGAGCTTCTCAGGTTATTAATTATTTCCATTAAAGTCGAGAACGACACAGGTTCAAACTGTTGAAAAACCGTTGAACATTCGGAAACTGGGGCTTGATTTACTGCCGGAGAATGTGGGGCCCTTAACACTGAGATTTTATCTATGAAATGATTTAGAAACTTTTCGCAGAGGGCCGGGGAGGCACCCATCGAAACATCAGAGCAGGGATTAACCACTGAGTTAAAGATTTTAAACAGAACTCAAGGATTGTGACTATTAGTTGCAATGATGTTCGACAAAAAAGACGTTTTTGCCATTTTGGCAGCCTTCTGAAATTTAGACCGGCTCATATGCAGGATGTCAAGGGACACCTGAAGTTGATCTTTTTTCCATCTCCTCTCAGCTCGACGACGTTCATGTCTAAGAGCGAGGGTGTATTCATTTAGCCAGGGTTGGCGAGAGGTTTTACGGCGTTTAGTCTTTACTGGAGCCACAGTGTCCAAAATAGAAGAGCATGTAGAAATAAAAGAGTTGACTGCGCCATCAACCGAGAGAGGTGCATTACTAATGTCATCGTAACAGACAGAGTTCGCAAAGGCCGCAGAGAAAAGGGCAACAGCCTCAGAATTAATCAGACGCGATAGGCACAGTGGACCCTCAGAGTTCAGTTCCATATTGCATAACTGAACATCAAACATAACTGGGAAATGGTCCGAAATCCCAGCATCATTAATGTCTGTGATGCAAATATCCAGTCCATACGACAATACCAAGTCCAGCATATGCCCTTTAGTGTGGGTTGATTTTCTCACCCACTGAGTGATATTAAAAGAGTCGATAAGGGCAAGAAAGTCCTTAGCCAATAGGTCCGCCTCACAGCATATATGAATGTTAAAATCACCACAAATAAGAACACGATCATAATTTAAAAAGATAAATCCTAAAAGATCAGCACATAAAGGCAAGTAGTGTGACTATGTACAATATGCATGAGGAGATTAGTATTCCGAGGGAGGAACCCATCAGAAAGGAACTAAAAGTAAATGGACAGAATGTGATTTTTGAAACAGACACGGGCTGTGGCTTCACTACCATGTCAAAGGAGACATTTAAAAAACCTTTTAAAGGCAGTAATGCACCCAAAGTAAGCAAGTGTGGAATCAAACTGAGAACGTGTGGAGGCCACAAGGTAGCCAAAGGCCACGAGCAGCCAAAGTGAAGGTGGAATTCAGAGACAGTAAGAAAAACACTGGATGGCGGTGGTTAAAGGGGCTAGAACTACTTTGATGGGTCGCGGATGGATTAAGGCCCTCCAACTAGAGTGGCATCCTGTACATGAGATAGAAGGCAGAGAAGATGCTGCAGCAGATACTGGCCAGACATGCAACAGTGTTTAAGGATGAGCTAGGAACGCTAAAGGGGTTCGCAGCAAAGATACATGTAGCCAGTGATTCCAAACCTTGCTTATATAAGACACAATTAGTTCTGTTTTCTATGGAAAAGAAAGTGTAGCAAGAAGTGGAGAGACTGTTGGAGGAGAAAATTATCCAGCCAGTGAAATTCTCTGATTGGGCAGCACCCATTGTACCAATACTAAAGCCAGACTCCAGTGCCAGGATTTGTGGTGACTACAAAAAATGACCAAAAACATCTTCAGACACTGGATGGAGTACTGCAGCACTTAGAGGAGGCGGGCCTGCGTTTAAAAAGGAGCAAATGTCAGTTCATGGAGAAGGAAGTGACATTTCTAGGACATCGGGTGGATAAGACCACATTATGTCTAGTGCTGGCAAAAGTGAAAGCAGTGCAGGAGGTGCCACCCTTAAAATCAGCGACAGAGCTCAAAGCTTATTTGGGGTTGTTGAAGTTCTATAATAAGTTCTTGCCAAACTTGTCCATGCTGTTGGCCCCACTGCACAAGCATCTGAGAAAGGAGGAACCGTGGTGTTGGGGACCAGAACAGAAGAAGGTTTTCTGTAAGTCAAAGGAACTGTTGCAACTGTCAAGTAGTGTATTGGTGCACTATGATGAGAAGAAAGATTGGATTTTTTCTTGCAATGCATCCCCCTAGTGGGAGCAGAGATAGCTCAGCAGATGGTCAGGAGAAACCTATTGGGTTTGCATCACGTACACTGAACGTAACAGAAAAGAACTACTAACAGCTGGATAAAGAAGGATTGGCTTTAATATTTGGTGTTGTCAGGGTCCTGGGTCTGAGCAATTATGGACATGTGTATTTTTGGTGTGTGTGTGTAGTTAGTGTGTAGTGAGTGTGTAGTTAGTGTGTGTGTGTGTGTGTTGTGTGGTGTGCGTGTGTTGTGTGTGGATGCGGTGTATCTGGAGCACCTTCAGACCTGGTGGGTGTGGCCCTGCCAGGTGGTTGGCCACACCTGAAGACCATACACACCTGCAGCTGATCAAGCCTCGTCGGAGGAGCTACTTAAGAGTGTGGTGGAGCTCTCTCCGATGCTGGATCATTGCGTGACTTCACGTTAGTCTCTTGGCCAGTTAGTAAGTTTAGTCTGCTGCATTGTGGTGTGTCTGACGGCTGCCTCTTTGTTATTCCCCAGGAGGAGTGTGGAGACGAGAGGGCAGCGAGCACGGGGTGCTCAGACACTGAGGAGCGGAGACAAAGAACACTAACACTGGCAAGAGGACATGTCAGAGTCGGGAACGCACTGGGGATTTATTGTTATTTTCCCTGCACTGTAAATAAATGCACTGTTGCATCAAAGAGTCCAGCATTTGGGTCCTCCTTTCCCCACATCCCCACGGTTGGCCAGCGTTAACCGTGACAGGTGTACAGTATTTTCATAGGTACTTGTATGGCAGGAAGTATATGATTATCATGGATCACAAGCCATTGATAAGTTTTTTTCATGAGATGAAGGCCGTCCCTCTATTGGCGTCACAGAGGATCATGCGATAGGCGGTATTGTTAAGAGCATATAAGTATGTCGTTAAATACAGAGAGGACAAGAACAACAGTAATGATGATGGACTGAGTCGTCTTCCTCTTCCAGACAACCCCCCTAAAGCCCAGGCAGCAGGTGTGTAAATAATGAAATGACTGTGAGGTCAACATAGTCTCTGTGGTTCCTTTGTGTTCAGGATATCTGAATTAGCTGTCACCCCTTCCTGTTTATCTGACCTGTTGGCTTAACGACACGTAGCCACAATAACACCTTGTGAAGAGTGTGGAATCTAATTGTGGTTGTGCGTGCCTGCACTCATGTTGCTTGTCAGCGTTCTGTGACGGTGTAACCCCATCACAGTTACGCCTTCGGACGCATGAGAGTCGGTTGGAATGAATCTTTAAGTGTGTTTTACGTGTGACATGAAAATCAACTTAACAACGTTATGGTTAGGAGGGATAGGGTCAGGGTTAGGGATAGGGTTAGGCATGGTTAAAATTATGATTAAGGTTATGGTTAAGGGTAGGGTTAAGATTAGGGATGGAATAGAAAGCCGCTTTGCAGCGTTCTATTTGATTGAATTGAAAACTGAGCATTTCATAAGAACGTGGAAAGTTACCTTTTGTGTTACTATGAGAGGCCTATGGACGTGACAAATCGACGGTATGTTACGCATTGGGAGAGATAATGAACAAGACAAGAAGATGCAAATGAACAAATATTCAATGTTTGCATGATGTGTCAACACCACCATGGCATTTTACCTTCAGTTAACTTTTTTGCCAGGTCGTTGCGCTTAATGCTACTGAAATTGTCAATTGTCACCTTCACAGCATCATTTTCCCCATAAACCTGGACCAGCTTGTCCACAGTTTTCTCTCTGGTAGCATTCTCCAGATGAGATGTCTTGATAGTTTGTTGTCCCTTTGTCTCATTCAAGGCCAAGTACCACTGAAAGGATCTTAGATCAGATTCATTTAGCTCGTCCAGGTAATCTTTCAGCAGTTTTTTAACTTGTGCTAGAGTAGTCATTGTTAACTGTCAGCAAGTCTTATGTGGAGGTGCACAATCAGCTACTAAGGGTCTTCAGGTCTGTGGATTGATGATGAAAGACAAGAAAGAAGATGTTAGAAGTAATTTGTGGAACAAAATGACGAATCTAAACATCAAAATCATGTAACAGATAAAAAATTGTTTTGTCTGATACTGACAGCCCATAAAGTTGTCATCAAAGTGTTTGCTGAGCTCGTTTGCTAAGGAATGGAGCCAAATATACAAATGGAAGGTCTGCTGGCCAAGCAGATTTAATGCGTTTCAGTGCCTGCTTTATTTTTTAGACATGGAAGCTATTTTTTTCTTCTTTTTTCTTCTTGTTTTCCAGAATTCTGATGTTTTTCTCAGAATTATTTTTTCTCTGATTTCTGACTTTTTTCTCAGAATTTTGAGATTAAAGTTAGAACTCTGCGATTAGTTTAGGTCATTTGTTAGAAGGATTACTTTAAACATTATGGACATGTTTGTGTTAAATATTATCAGTTTGGTGCAACTTTGAAATTATTAACTCCTGGAGCTTATTCTTATGTCAGAAATGAATAGAACAAAGTAAACAAGCAAAAAAAAAAAAAAAGAAAACACACCCTCACCCTAATAAAAACAGAGGCCACTCTAAAGCAAAACAAAAATTAAATTGTCAGTTAGATGTGATTCCAACTTTAGTTGGTTCTGTCAGCAACCTGTGGGCAGCAGAGCTGTGAAGCACTGAAAACAAAATCCTTTGGACCCATTTTCTCTCTCTGCAGGTAAAACATCCATTTGCTTTGAGTTATACCTCATCTTTGCCTCTCGTGCTTCCCTGTCTTTGTGTGTGGAGGAGCTGCCTGAACATGCCTGCAGTAAAATTCAACCTCAAGCAAAACAAAAAAAAAAAATCAAACAGAACAAGTCTCAGTTTTTTAAAACTGAAAAACTTCCCAACAACTGGAACACTTCCTCATTTGCTAACACGCTAGCTCGGAGCACATACATTTTATTCATTCTCTTTACTTTTATTTCTACTACCTATGGTAAATTTACAATGTTTAAAGGCTAAGGGACCATTAGAATAATAACCCCGGTCTTAATAATGAAATCGTGAAAAAAAGTGTGCAATATTCCCTTTCAGATCAAAATAAAAAAGGTTATATCACCTTCACGCTACCTGATAAATATTTTGATAGAAGGAAATAAACTTGTTCTCCCACAAAGTTTCACAAAGTGGCCTGAAATGTGAAAACTTGATGGTTTTCAGTAACTTTAAACGAAAGAACACGTTCAGAAAGTTTTGATGATTTGCGCGCCAATTTAGGGAGCAACAAAAATTCACAAACCAACGGTAAGTATTTGTAATGTGTGATTTGAGGATAGTGGATTATATTTAGTTATTTATTGTCTATAGTGAATTGTCATTTTTGCACTGGTTTATAGTTTTTAATCATTAGGGAGCGACATTTCTTGGCAGCAGCTGTATTTGGCATCATTTGGATCTCGTCTACTCCTGCTGAACAAAACGCACCCCAACAGCTGACACACAGTGAAAACAACAGACTAAATTGATTCCATTCAAAAACATAAAACACTGTTATAATCACTCATTAGCATAATTTGCCGCTCACCTTTGTTCTCTGTCCTTGTTCCAAGTAGCTTCTAGTTTTTTGCTCTGCAGATCTGATCGTCCACCCTCCTGAACAAATACTTCCGTGTTTCTTCAAGTTTTCTGCACATCAGTGTTTGTCTGTGTTTCCACTGCAGTGCAAACCTTCAAAGATTATTCAGACAGATGTTTTCACCCAGGTCTTTAGAAAAATATCTCTTTTGTGTTCTCTGTTTAAAAATGCATAGCAAACAGGTTACATGTTCACTGTCTCCGTCTCGTTCACGTTCTTTAAGTATCAAAGCTGCAGGTCTTTGTAATGACCTATTTACACACACAGGTACACACCCATAGAAGCAATACTTGCCTACTGTCTGCCTAGTGAGCCACAAATGCCAGCAGCTGTCTGCAGGATGGTATTTTTTTATACGTTTTCCTCCCTGGTTGGAAACAGAAAGTGGGGCTTCTGGACTGCACAGTGTACTATGTGTTTGTGCGTCTTTGAGCCTTGGGTTTGAATTTTTCTGCAAATCGTGATTCTTTCTGGTGTTGAGAAGCAATTCATGTTGGAGTTCTGTATTATTTAGAGTTTTCTGTTAACAGTGTTACTTTGTATTTTCTTGTGTGTATGAGTTATCCTAAGATTATTTCTATTGCTTCCTGTCCTTTTATTTGTGCCTTTTGTTTTTACTTTAGTTTTACTTTACTTTAGGTTTGTTAGTTCCCTTCTGTGTTCCCTTTCTGTTCCCTCAGTTCACCTAAACCTCACCAGATCTACAGTGAAGACATCTGGATGTTATTTCTAAGTGTGGTAAAGAGAAGGAAGGTGATCCAGATGAACACACACTCACACATACACAGTGTGTATGCGTGCATGCAGCAAAGATTCATGCTTAATACTGCTCTAAAAGCTCTGTTCCCTACATCTTTCTATTCAGTGACTTCACTAAGATCAGATATCCCTAATACAGTCACCACAAACACACAGGTTTGGGTGTGAACACAGAAATATAAAAAGGAAACTGACTGAAAGGAGATGCTAAAATAGCTTGTTCCAAACGGGGGATGAACTAAAGTCTGCACTTAAACCCAGTAAAAGATTTTTGGGGTGTGTTTTTCTTTCTGTTTTCTTTCTTGTAAAAAATATATGAACCCGGAAACGAGCGCAATGGTTTGCATTAAAGTCAATGAACCAAAAACCTTCACGGATCTAAATGAAAACTCAGAGGATCGTTTTTAGCTTTATAAGCAACAGTATGAAAAACAAACTCCAAGTATTTTTATCTGCTAGAGTAAATGTAACGTAGTTTAACATTCAGCATTTGGCATTAAGCAAATAAAGTTTCTTGACCTATTATGACTCTGATGGATGGAGCACTTCTTTCTATAGCATTTATTCAAGACGTTCGGAACAAAATTAGTCAGAGGCTTGGGGTTGACGTCCATGAGATGATCATTTCCTACACTTCTTTCCTACACACCCCGTATTTGCGCACTGTCCTTACAGATGCTATGGTCACACTGCAACATCACACATGCAGTAAAAATACATAAGCAAGTTATGTTTTTACTACTCCGTGTGATGAAGGACTCTTTATCACAAGACTTCATGAGTGTTGATGTGCGACTCTTCATTTATGTCTTTGTTGAAACTGAGGTTGGTCTACTTTTGCTGAAAATGAACTAAATGGCATAAGTGTTTTGAATGATACAGTTTATAGTGTCACTTGGCGAGACACTTATTAGTTACAACTAGTTGCAACTAAACAAACAAAAAGGCAGTAGCTGATATCAGCCACCACCCTGTCGTCTAAATCCCGTCACTTCTGGCTCCACAAAACTGAGGCTTCAAAATACAAAGTCCAAAACCAGCAGGTGATCTCACAGAGGGGTTGCAATGGGTTTACATCCAGTATCTTCTTCTGTTTTTTCAACTTTAATCTTATCAACTTTGTGACATTTACATATGAACAAAGAATGTACTGACGGTGCAGCAAATAAGTAGATAAATGACATCGACTGTTTAAGATCTATGGCTGCAAATGTACTGTTTTGTTGTTTGCTTATTTTCTAGGCAGTTCTTAAAAGCTTAGAACAATATAAAGTTGTGGTCACGTTTACATACACTCGTCATTGATGGCTGGACTGATTGTACAGCATTCATCTTTAATGACTTAAAAAAAGTAAAAAGAAAAAAACAAGAACTGGGGACACAAGCTTGAATTTATTTAGGATTTTCTTTCTCTCAGGCATGCTTGTGCGTGTGTGTTTAACTAGTGTGGTGTACAGTAAGTCACCAGTGCTGTGAAAAGCTGCATTTCACAGATGTTTTTATTCCCCTCCTTCATGCTGCAGTTTTCTCTGTTGAACACAAGATGGAAGTAAAGTCCAAGTTGTGCACTGTTGGTTTTTAAAGCGTGTGGAACACAAGCCTAAACTGATTCAGTTCACTTTTCATCTTAGATCATTTTATATATAGTGATGTCAAGATCCTACAGAACCTCATTTTGGGGCCAACTTCTGCTAATTTACAAAAACTCCGGGGTGCAGTTGACTTGTCAAAAATGTACCTCCTACATTCTTTTCATAACCACATTTCCCAGCCCTCGATGGAAGACGTCATGTGGTCAAAGAAAGGTGTGAAGGAGAACAAATAAAGACTTATTTACACTTACATTTGACACTTTAAGAATGTGTTTGATGCGTTTACATACAATATTCTGATAGATTACAAAATGTGCATCTTGCTTCACTCTAAAGTATTCTTACCGTGTTGTTTCATGCAGGCCAAAGAAACAAGAACCCCCAGAGAAAAATTATCATTATCAAAAGCTGTTTTTTAAAGACCAAGGAAATACTTGAAATCACAATTACTGATTAGGAGTTTTAAGCTAGTATTATTTTGGTTTTCTTTTCGGTCAGCTACCATCTCTCCTTTGTTCAGCCAGGATGGTTTGGATAGCTTGTCTCTGATCACAAATGACATCATATTAAAAAAATGCATTTTGTCTAACTTCAACTTTAACTAACTTTGTCTAACATTAAAATTTTTTTGATGATCTTAAAATGCAAAAACTGTAGGCTACTCATCTAGTCGCAAGTATTTTGCTGTCGAGAGCTGCTGTGTGTATATATATATATATATATAAAATACATGTGCAATGTTTATCTGAGTTGATATCTCAATCATCAAATACTGTCCCTCTTTGTTTGTCCACAGTGTTTCTAAGCAGAGCTTGAGGAAGACCAACTAAAGCAGGAATTAAAAATCAAAGTTTTCAATGTGTTTTTGCATTATTCTTTTCCTTCCCCTATAATTTACACTGGAAGTACAGTGTAAGAAGGACACTGCTTCAGTGCCCTGTATCTCAAAGCAGTTGACTTGACATTTTTTAGCTCTCTGCTTAAATGTACATTAGCATAACCAAATAATGGGCTTGGCCACCATAAAATAAAATGTGCCCACCTCTCACAACCTACAGTCTTTATGCATTCTCTATCATCCGAAAACATTGCACTAAAAAATTAAACATCCAGAAGACGAGAATAAACTTTCTAGGACAACCAGTAGTTATTTTTCCATTTAAAGTACCTGGAACCTTTTCCCTCACGAACCCTTTTCGCAGCACTTAAATATCCCTTCAGGTCATTGTTTGTCTGTGTTTCCGCTACGATGAAGACACGCAAAGGTTATTCAAATTAGCCTGCTAATGTAGCGGCAGCTGCTTTAACACAGGGGAAATTTAAAAACATTTCTCTTTTGTGCTCCCCATTTATAAAAACATAGACTCCAGGCTTATCTCAGCTGTCTCCATTTTCTCTTCTCTCTCAATATTAAAGGTACTACTGTATGATGATCTGTACACACACACACACACACACACAGTCCTACAGGACAGTGTACCATCGTGGGAATGCACATGAAGTTGCAGGCCACACAAAGCGACCATTAGATCCTTTTCCCTGAAGTGGAAAACAACCTAATGGTCTGTTAAGGAGCTATGCCGAACACACAAACAGCACTTCCACCGATGGCCACTTGAGGGCTCTAAATATGAGTTAATTCCCATAGATTCCCATGTTAAGATGTCCAGATACACTGCATTTAAAAAGCCTGTTAACAGAGTGGAATAAAAATGGTTTGAGCCTCTATGGTTAGTGTTCCCTTTTCATAATAACTGCACTGCGGGAAATGTTTGTATAACTTATCCTTGAGTTACACTTGAAAAGCTTAGCTAATTAGAGTCAGTGAACTGGACCTCTCCACAGTGTTTGTGGTATTTGTGTATTTTGGAGCATTTTTAATGGAGTTATCTGGCAAGTAATACAGAATGCTGTGGGGTGCTTAACATCTACAAAGCTGGTGAGTATACTTGCATGTTACTTGGGACTAATTAGCACATATGTACATATGTTTGTGCATGTTGCTTGTTAAAAAAGCTTGCAGGCATTACCCAATAACTTAGCATTCCTGCCTGTCATCCAGATTTCATCACTTCTGGCTCCACAAAATTGAGGCTTCAAAATGCAAAGTCCAAAACCAGCAGGTGATGTCACAATGTCTATTTATCTTTGGGCTGCACAATGGGGTTACATCCAGTATCTTCTTCTGTTTTATCACCTTTAATCTTATCAACTTTGTCGACATTTACAAATGAATAACTTTTGTAACCAATCCAGATGTATGTTTAAATAAAAGTGTGAGGGAGGTAACAATGAAAATACTGACCATGCAGAAAATAAAATGATTAAAAAATGGGGTATTTCTGGACCAGGGGCACCTCTCAGTCCCCGGTGATGAGACTTGTTTCACTGTGGAAAGTGATGCTGTTCTTCAAGCAGTTTTCAGTTCATGCAGGCTTAAGCCTTGGTGGTTCCTGAACATCCTAGCCAATTTCCTCTTATCTGAGGGTAACAGTTTGGGCCTTCTTCCAGATCTCTGGCAAAGTGGTGGTACATCCAAATCACTTCTACTTACATAAATGTAAATTTCTTGTATAGCGCTTTTCTCTCTACCTGAGCACTCCAAGCTGAAAACGTCAGCTTGCCTTATTCACCCATTTGTACAAGCTATGTTTTTTCTATGCTTTTTTTCTACGTAAGTGCGTTCTATCTAACATTTGCCCACACTCATACTCCCATGAATGCATCTGAGAGCAGTTTGAGGTTAATGTCTTGCCAAAGGATATTTGGCATGCAGACTGGAGCAGCAAGATCCAACTACCAAGATGCAGATCAGTAGATGACCTTCTGTACCTCCTGAGCTACAGCCACCCCGATTGTATGTACAGCCGCAATTGTACATAACTGAACTGATGTTGGAATCCGCAGTTGTTTAGAATAGACCTTCCCAGCTTGTGTAAATCTACAGTTCTTCTGAGTTCCTTGGATTTCCCCATCATTCTGAGTATTGGTCAATCCAAAGAGAGCTGTCAAACAAATACTTTTTATACTGGCAAAGAGAAACTACCAGTTGTGGTAGGAATTAAGAGGCCTTGGCCTTGTTAAGTTAGAAGACACTGTAGAACTGTCAGCACCACTTAGTGAGTGTATGTATAAATCTGAACCTGTATTTATACGTTTGATACTGTGTGGAGAAAATGCAAAATATGCAACCTTTTGCACTACAGATGTATGCTGTACAATCATTCCATTTTGTAAAAAAGAGCAGTTCCAAGAAACCATTAAAAGCCGAAATTACCATGACATTCATGCCTGTGATGAGTGTGTGTAAACATCCGACCGATACTGCAGCTCATGGCTCATTTTTTAATAGGTAGTGAAATAGTCCACATGAAGTAATCCTAGGCTGAGTCAGCAGAGCTTGAATTTCTAGCAGCGCTCCCTGAAATGAAGGAAACACAGAATGACTAAACTCTGTAATCATCAAGAACAGGAGCCGAGTACATGTCGCCCCTGATTTTTGCTGTGATCTTCACAAACTTACCATTATTTATTTATCCTGTCCGAGCTGACAGAGCACACTGGCGTTTCATCAGCAACACCCTGCTTTTCGCCCATGCAGCCTCTCACACTGACACCCAGGCGCTGCACAGCCCAGCCACGACCATCAACGACAGATTTGCTGAGCGGTTGGGGGTCGGTAGCTTATTGCTCGCGGGCATCACTACAGTATCTGCTGAAGGAAGGAAGAGTGTTACTCATTCACTTCCCCCAGTCGGATTATTTCTCCAAAAGCAGTGGAGAATGGGAGTGTCATGACTCAGCTTCTGGCCACATCCACCCTCTCAGTTGTGATGATGTAACAGATGGCATATTCACCCTCATTAGTCACAACAGAGGAAAATTCATTCCTAAATGTATCGCAGCTACTCAAGCTTTGATTACACAGTTAGTCTTTTCTGGGTATAAACACAGCTTCAGTTTGCAATGAGAGTCTGCTACAAACAGAAATATGATATTTTGGCTCTGACTACCGCAGAACCTCAACTGGTGCTTTTAACAAAGAACTACTAAATACATTTCTGCAGCTATACATTAACTAAGGGAAACCTTTGAAGTGCCTTTAATGCGTATAGTGAAACATGTTATAATATGATGATAATTCAGCATTTCCTTTGAGATTGAGTGCAATTTCATAGACATTGAGTGCTTTGTTTTTCCCTGCAGGGCGGCATGGGAGTAATAAGAGATGTCAGCATAAATAGCTGCCACCTTCATGCACCATTTTCATTGCAAAACCAAGAGAGAAGTCACAGTCAACCGGTGTCTGCGTCACAGTAGGTAACACATGCATATAAAGTGCACAGTGTGTGCATATGCGTGACTGTTACAATCTGAAAATAAAACATGAAAAATCACAGATTATGTTTCTTTTCTTCATGAGAAATCATCCCACTTTCTCCTCGCTCTCTCTCTCCTCACTCCTCTGTCTCTCATGAAGCGGGCAAGGCGTAGTGTGTGGTTGGTGTGAGATAACAAAGGCTGAGGAGTTCACCATTATATAACTTTTGTGGAGGCTGAGGAGGTGGAGGAAGAGGAGGAGAGGCAGCGGGGTTAGCACGTAGGAAAAGGAGGGCAGCATAGGGCCAGTAGCCTACAATGCAGTGCTCGTTTGTCTTCCACATAACACACAAACATGCACACGCTCGCACATAAATGCCGGCCTCCTTTTCATGCTCTCCATCGCCGATTCAGCTGGCTCCACTCGTAATATTTGAACTTTTCAGCGTTTTCAGCTTTTGCGTTCCCACGCTGACAACCACGCATAAAGACTTTCAAGTGAAATCACCATTTTGCTCTCTTTTTCTTATGACTGTGTCTGTGTGCTGTCCCTTCTCTGAGCTGAACTGCTCACATGCAGAGGCCCTCTAACTGTAACTCTCCAGCCCCACCTTGCCTGTCCTCTGATGGCCTCCCACTCATGCCACATTAAACATTTAGAGAGGCACTCTGGATCTTTGTGACACCGTCTTTTAGCGCCGCCAAGCCAACAGCCCTCACACTGTGGATGCTCGTCAGTGGAAACCTGATACAGCAGTCACACTGTTCCCATTAACCATCCCTATCTCTCTTTTGCACATGCACTCCCCTCAAATGCAAAGTCAATTCAGTTGTTCAGGAAGGCCGACCTCCTGTGTTGAGAGCAAGACCTGCATTAATCAATATTGATTCCTTGAGTGTGAACTTATACCTTGTGTGTGTATGAATGTGTGTGTGTGTCACAGTCTGACTCTGCTGCAGTGAGGTGTGACCCAGTGATGGGTGTATCCCGACCGGTGCAGTAAAAACGCTGCTGCCGGGTTGTTGCCTGCAATATTATTTTGAAAGAAATGAGAAGAGACGGATCTTGGATGCCAACTCTGTTTCTCTGGACCGTCACGTGGCTCTTGTACACTTTAGCGGCATCTCATTGTGAGATCCACTGCCCGACAAAAGATGAATTATTTAATCTAAATGACTGAGAGAACATTTCACCATCATCTCCCCACTTTTTTCAGTGACTTCATTGAATTGGAGGCCCCGCTCTCATTGCTGCACGAGCCTATTCTCGCGAGGATTGCACCTCTTTACTATACGTACACGCACGCACACACACACCACCATCATCACTCCTCCTCCTCTTCTTGTAGCCAGCCCCTCCCTTTCCGTCTCTGCTCGCCTCTCTCCTCTCTTCAGTCTTGCCTGCCTGTCAGAAAGGTGCTTTAGTATTGGAGGCTAGGCTACCCTCCTCTCGGACCCTGTACGAGAGCCTGCCGCCGCAGCTGCCGCCGTCGTACCCCAAGGCTCGGGCTCCCCTCTCACGGCTCTAACCATGGCAACCACCGCTACTTCCACCCGGTTTACTGATGAGTACCAGCTATACGAGGAGCTCGGGAAGTAAGCAGCCTCAACGTTATAGTGTGCATCGTGTTTGTCTTGTCGTTTTGTCCCCCCACCCCCGCAACCTCGCCTCATATTAATTCTGGTTAGCCAGCTAGCAGTGATAGTTAGCCAAAATTGCTTGTAGACTTAATTCTGCTGCCTGCTTTTAGTGGTCTGTCAGTGCATGCTAGCAGGCGTGTGCTATTGTCGTAGTGCAGTCAGGCTAAATAACCGCTGCTATAGGCTAACAGCTGCTCGGGCAGTAACGGGAAGAGCGCACTAACGTTCAGTTACTAGCCAGGGAGCTACCACGCTGATATTGATAAACTGGCCGAGTTAGCCGACTAGCGTTGCGTCTTTTAATCGCTGGTAGGGATGAGCAGAAGGCGCAGATGTTGGTGTATGAGCAGCTGCTGGCCTTTCCGCGTCTGGTAGCCGGTGTTCTCTGGTCTGCTTGACCCGTCAGCCGGGCCCCGAGAGACGCCGGAGACGTAGCCCTGTGACATTTCACCAGCCCACGGGGCTGGCAGCTCTGTGCAGGCTCGACCTAAGGCTGTGGTCGCTAGCTAACTAGGCCGACCCCCCCTCCCTTTTTTTTCTTTTTTTCTTCTTCTCCAAGCAGCTGCAGATGATTTGTGTTACTGTGTTGAGTAACGCTACGTACCCCTGGATCAGTTAATAAGGAAGTTATTCGGTCCAAGCTCTGCCGCTTTTATGTTTGCACTGTAATACCTATAAGCTCCGCGCACCAGCTGTCCCCTGCATCATGTTATCAATAAATGAATCGCTGTTAAGGCTCCGTAAGAGAGCCGATCTGTGATTTCTGGGTGGTTACAAGGGCAATTTGGCTTTTACTGTGTAAGAGGCATGACGTGTTTTCTCGGTATTTTGATGACGGCAGAAAAATCAGACTGCTACCTCCTCTGCTCCCTCCAGCAGCAGCGACAGCATCTGCTGTTCTTGGCCGGCTAAGGCTTTTATCCCTCAAATCAACAGCAGGGCGACGCTGGCCGTATAAAGATACACTGTCCTTAATTTCAACTGCCACTTCCACTCTGTCCTTTGTAATTGACAGTAATCGATGGCACTGATTACATAGCCAGTCCACTGGCACACACGCACACATCTACAGATCTTCCCTCCACTGCCCCTGATCTTCCTGCAGACCGACCACTTACCCTGGCTTCTCTTTCTGCACCTGTTTGATAATGAATTTTGCTCCGTCATAGCTTATTAATGTCAAGTCACGGACTTGTACTTGTGTCACCTGTCGCTTCTCATTTACTGGTGAATCATCGAGACCGGGAGCAGTGTGCAGCAGAAAGGAGCAGCCCTCCATATATCATCCACCGCATTAGAAAAAAAACAAAGCAAAAAAAAGGAGCCCTTCTTCTCTTTTAGGGAAACTCTCAAGGGCCCGAAACTGCAGGTTGTCCAGATGCTATGAAAACCATGTGTAATTACATCTTGTGTAACTGCTCAGACTCATAGAATCACCAGAGCCACTGTGCGAGCATTCATCTAGGTCAATATGAAACTCCTCAGAGTGGCAGGCGTCTTGTAGTGTGCACTTCCTTTTATGTTTGCGTGCATTTGTGAGTGTGAATGTATTAAATGTTGACGATTGTTGTGTGAAACGCAGCCCAGTCTCTGTACTGCCTGTTGCAAATTGAATTTCCTCTTGGGGGGGAGTAGGTTGCATTGTGTTGTGTGCATATCAGAGATTAGAGAAAGTACTCGGTCGTTCATATTCATAGCTGCTTGAGAAGCTTGTTATGACTGCTGGTTTGCTTGATTGTCTCACCTTTTCAGGTTGACTGCCCCTGTTATAGTGATGTAGTATATGATGGCTGTAAAATAAAAAAAACTGAGTCTGAGACAGAGAGACGGGCAGAGAAGGGGGGAAAGGGTGAGATTGTTAGTATTCACAACAAACCACTGCCACATGTAGATGCAGCTTCAAATGTCACACTTTGTGTGTGCGTGTGTGCCAGAGAGGCAGTGTCTGAAATGGAACTGATTTTTGGTTGTTTATGTTCTTTCTTCTTAGGGGAGCTTTTTCAGTGGTGCGTAGGTGTGTAAAGAAATCATCAGGACAGGAATATGCTGCAAAAATCATCAACACTAAGAAGCTGTCTGCAAGAGGTATGCTAACACCACACTCACTGACACAGACACCGATGTGCGTTTACTTTGTTTGTGATAAATATTGAGCAGTATAGCTTATTTTCTTTGTACGCACTGATGCCACGGAAAACCATATTCAGAAGCAGTTTGTAGTTGAAATAACAGGTTTAAATTCATGCTTGTGGCTAATCCAGTGCACTAATGCTTAACAAATCAAGGTACTTCACCTTATCGTTGTATAAATCCCATAAATTCAGTGTTGTTGAAAAGCAGTTCTGTCACTGATTTGTTTTTTCATCACCTCCTGCTGTGGCTTACCACAGATATTGAAGTTATAAAATATCCCAATATTGTGTAGAAAAATCCTGCTTATTGGAAATTGTGCAGAAACAGAAGTCCCATGATTCCAGTTGCAGAGGAAATCTTTTATTGGGTCGTTGTGTCCGTGGGGAGTTCTTATCAGAATCTTCTAACGCTCTTTAGAAACTCGGTATTAAATAACTTTCAATCGCTCCTCTGTGGTGCGAGCAGACAGCCGCTGTACAATTAATTGATTGGCGCTGCTGCTGCTGCACAGTCCACACCTGAATTTTATTAGTTGCTTCACTTGTGTGCCTCCCTGCAGACGTTCACACCCACATGCTCATGCATGGTGTGGCGTGTAATGTTGCAATGATGACGGGAGCTTATGTCACTATGGCAAGACCTCCCCTGACTTCAGGTTTTCTCAGTTTTGTATGGGCCAAATTAGTGCTGCAGATTCCTTTCTGGTGTTGACACACACACCTAGCTTCCTTTGTTCTCCTTTCCTGTACTCTTTTGTTATACCTTTGCCTTTCTTTCTTTCTCAGCCAGCCTTTCTCTCATTGCCTTTCTCTCGTCTTGCTGCAATGGGGGATTGGTTTGTATTGAGGCTAATCCATTTACGCTAAATGTATCTCATCAACCACTAAGACCCCACGGATTCCTTAGGCGCCTCCCTGTTGTTGTCTGTGTCTTATGGCATTTGTGTGTCTGTGTGAAAAGGGAGACTGAGAGAGAGTGGGAGTTATACTAATGGAGTATGTCTGTTTTGTGTGAGTGTGTTGTAATGCTGTTATTGTTCTATCCCTGCCATCAAGTGTACACATAGGGCAGCTACCAGTATTAATGTCCCACCAAGGAAAAGTACAGGCTCAGCAGAAAACTGTTGGCTCTTTGCAGAGGCATGGAGTACAATGTAGGTCTGTGCGTATGTGTGTTTTTGCCAGGGGAGAAGAAAGCTGGCCAGGAGAGGAGGAGGAGATTTTCAACAGTGTAGTCTTGCAAGAAACTTGGTGACACTCCACACCAGGGGAGGGAGATAAAATGAGACTGAGGAGGAGATGCAATAGACTGAACAAAAGAATGAATTAAAGAATTTGGTGCTAATAGAAGTATTGCAGTAGGCTGTCTTGACTTGCTGACGCAAGATGCACCTACACACAAACACAACAACGTCCACACCAGGAGGCCAGTGCGTGAGCAGGCATCTTGCCCAGTAGGATTTGGGTGGGGCTTCTTTTTTTTGTCTGTCCTTTTTTTTTTTTTTTTTTTTAAAGCCCAATAGGGCAAGTCTGACCTCTTGCATGGCCTGGTGGGTAAGTCTCCCAAAGCTCTGGTAAACACTGCAGTAATCTGAGGGGGAGGGGGGGGGAGACAAGGAAGGAAGGAAAGAAGGAAGGAAACCAAAAAAACAGGAAGGAAGGAAGTGGGTGATGTTGGCGGGGGGAATAGATAAATGTAGGGAGTTGGCTGTGGTATAGTTTTGTCCACAGGCCCTTTGGGATGGATGCAAGTGGGCAGCAGCATGCGCAGTAGGCAGTGACACCCACCTGCTTCTCACTGTAAAGAAATGGAGGTTTTCATTTTGGCAGCTTTAGCTAAGTGGGGTAGGGGTTTGTTTGGCTGCCAAAGATTTGTGCGTGTAATTAATTAAAATGACAGACTGTGAGGTAAATTGTGAAAAATGTAACAAAGTGATGCAAAGTATTAAATCTGCACTGGCGTAGCATGAGTCTATCTGCGCCGTATGAATGCTCTGTTTTATTTTGTTGATTGGAGTGACTGGAAGGTTGATGGCTGCTGCATTGTCTGCAGCAACAG